>NC_059302.1:28824918-28879918 GCF_017591435.1 Portunus trituberculatus
TTCTCTCATTCCCTCCCTCTCTTCCTTAATCCCTCTCTAACTCATCCAGTCCTCATTCTGCTCCCCTCCACCTGCCCTCTTCCTTCTCTCCCTCCCTCCCTCTCTCCCTCAATCCCTCTCTCCCCTCAGACACTCGTAGCATGTTTCACTTTTCCCTCTGCTGCTACAGCACTTCTACTGCTGATGTGGGAAGACCATAACAGCTAAAGGAAAATATAAACCCCACCAACATGGAAAAAAGACGAAAAAAAAGAGGATAGAACGAAAAGAAAAAAAAAGAACACTACATACCACTCTACAGCCCTGTCTTTTTCACCTCAATCAAGAGTATATGAACCACGGACACGTAAACCTTTTCTTTTTTTTCCTTCGAGTATTTTTGATTGGTGAAGTGGACACTCGAATGAACGTAACATTAGAAAAAAAAATAACAGGAAAAAGAATCACGAAAATAAAAAAAAATTCAAAATGGAGAGAGAGAGAGAGAGAGAGAGAGAGAGAGAGAGAGAGAGAGAGAGAGAGAGAGAGAGAGAGAGAGCTGGTCACCATGGAGGTAAATATTTTCTAAAAGGTATAGAATGCCGGCGTTTTCCTTCCATAAAGTACTTCAGAGAGAGAGAGAGAGAGAGAGAGAGAGAGAGAGAGAGAGAGAGAGAGAGAGAGAGAGAGAGAGAGACGGAAGGATAAAAATCTGGTCACTACGGAACCATGGTGTGGAAGTTTGGTCTGTAAGATGACCGTTTAGTTACTGTCTGGGTGTTGCAGGTCACGGAGGACGGAGGACGGAGGAGGAGGAGGAGGAGGAGGAGGAGGAGGCAATAGAATGTCGGCTGGTTTATAACGAGGCTATCTGCTTTAGTACTCGTATTATAGTCTATTCTATAGGCTTGTGTTCCCCCGTACCCTCCCCGCCGCCCTGGAATAAGACGATGAGAAAGGGAAGAAAGGAGGAGGAGGAAGGAGGAGGAGGAGGAGGAGGAGGAGGAGGAGGAGGAGGATACTTATTCTTTCTTATTATTCTTATTTCCTGAATTGACTGGGGTTTCCTCCTCTCCTCCAGTAACAAGTTTCCTCCAGTTTCCCCTTCACCTCGACAGACGTTTTCCTTCCTCCAGTAATTTCCTTTTCTCTCTCCAGCCATACATATTCTGCTTTACCTTTTTTGTCCTTTCCCTTCCCTAGTCATTTGGTCCTCCTCCCTCATTCTCCGCCTTCGACTGTTCTACGCCCTCCTCTTCCTCCTCCTCTTCTATTAATTTTGTTCCTCCACACTCTCCTTGTTTTTTATGCTTTCCTCCTTCCCTTCCTCCTCTCATTTGCTGTAGCGTTGTTGCTGCTCCCTTTTCATTTTCTTTGTCCTCTTCCTATTCCTCTTACACATTTTTTCTAAGAACCCTCATCATCCTTCTACTCTTCCCTTTCCTTCTTCTTCTCTTTTTCTAATTGTTCTTGTGCTTTTCCCATTTACTTCATCTTCTCATTTACGCTAATCTATTTTTCCCGTGCTTTCATCCTCCTTCTCCTACTCTTCTTCTTCCTCCTTCTTCTTCTTCCTTCTTTTCTCCTTCCAATTGTTGTTGCGATCTTTTCATTCACTTCTTCCTCTTTTTATTCATACTACTACTTTTTCTCTATGCTCTCAACTTTCTACTTTTCCTATTCTATTTTTTCCTTTTCCTCTTTTAGATGTTGCTACGCTATTTTCATCCACTTCCTCCACTTCCTATTCATACTACTACATTTTTCCCTAAGCTCTCAACCTTCTACTCTTCCTCTTCATTTCTTTCCGCTCCTTCTCTTCTTCCTCTTCTCCGAGCCGCCATTCGTCACACCGGGTCGGGCTATGAGGGGACCAAATATCCCAGCCGCAGTCCGGTGTCGACGCAAATGGCTTCCTGTATGGCCCTCGCTGCTGGCTAGCCACGCAATTCCCGCCCTTGTAATCTGACGCCGCTGAAATGCCGCCGCGGTAATCTGGCGGCAAACTTCTTCCAGACCGCGAGATGAATGCGAGTTAAGAGTTGACGGTCTCCGCGCGTTCTGGTCTGTTCCTCCCACTGCGCCGTCTGTTCTCTCCCTCCCCGTGATTGCACCTTATGACTCCCTCGGTGCGCTGCCTTCAAATCAATAATTCTGTCTGTCAGTGGTGGTGGTGATGAAAGTGGTGATGTGGAAGTGTTTAAAGGTGGGTGATTGTTTATCGTTTTTCTTCTTTCTTTTCTTCTCTCTTTACCTTCCTGTCTTTTTATTTTTTTTCGTTGCTTTGTAATGAGGAGAGTTTGTACGTAGTGGCTTTCTTTCATGCACTGGCATGAAAAAAGTGTTAATTATTCCGGACAGGTGTTAAAAATCAGGGTTGTTTTAAATGCATTAGTCCTGTGACATGAAACAAAACAACTTTACAAATAACTAGTCATCTTTCGGTTATAATGTAAAAGATATTTATTGTATTTATTTTCTTTTTATGTTCTGGCTTCCTGATATATCTAGAGTGAGTGACTCCTTCAAAGCCTCCTCCTCCTCCTCCACTCATCGCACACTTGCTCAGCGGTAACGTTCACGGATAGCAAATTGAAATCCCACGCTACATCTCAACACACGATCTGCCATTAACCCCTTTTGTACCATGACGCGTTTTTCTGTTCATTCTGGTTACAATTTGGTGTTTTTGTACAGCTTCAGAAACTCATGTAGGGATTAAAATAGTGAAGACTAGTCATTTATCTTGACCTCCATAGACCCTTCCTAAATTCAATAAAATCGTTTAATCATACCCAAAACTCAAGGTAGAAATGCGTTTCAGTACTGGAGGGATTAATCACACCTGCATCATGTAAAGGAAGATATGGTTTGGTTTAGTCCTTGGTCTGAATGTAAGAGAAAAAAATTCCTATTGTTGTACGAATAACAAATTGAAAAGCCACAAATCAACATAAGATCTGCGATGAATCATATCTGCATCATGAACAGAAATATATGGAATGGTTTCTTGTTTGAGTAAAAAGTGAGAGAAAAGATTCCTGTTCTTTCCTGTGGCACCAACCTGACCTTCCTGTCTCCTTCCAGCTTCTTCCAGCCTTCGTTACGCAGCACCGCACACTGCCAGGCATCCATTAATAATACCCAGGCTTTCTCCAGCTATCCATCAGGTACAGCGTCTCCCAGAGCTTATGAAAAAAAGACGCCGACAAACACGACGAAAAACAAACGTGTAACATACTGAATCGATGTGACCACTAGAATAAGATGTGCTTAAGAAGAAAACGATACAAAATTGGAGAAGATGTGAAGAAGTGGATACAAAACGGGTGCTAGAAGGAGTGGAGGGGTGGAAAAGACGTGGGAAAGGATAAAGGGGAGAAGACATGAAAGAAAGAACATTCGAGTGGAGAGGGCAAGCGGAGGAGAAGGAATACATGCAGGTGTAAAAGGGAAACGGGACAATAGGAATAAAGCACAATGAGTCACACGGGTTATGGATCTCCTTGTGAGTCATCGGAAAGTGAGAGGGAGGAAACAACGACATGAGGGAGTAAGGGAGAACGTATGAGAGAGCGAGTGCGTGGAAGATTTTGCTAGTGTGAGGTATGAAGACTAGGGATGAAAGAGTATAAAGTTGTTGAATGGGTAGAAATAGTGTGAGAGTATCAGTGTGTATGTGTCAATGGGAAAGCCATAAAGTGTTAATACAAGTGAGACTGTGAGAAAAGGTAGATAGATAGATAGAAAGGTGACCAGATCAAGCTCATAGTGGTAACCTTGCCAGAGCCACTTTGACTTTGACTGAATATTCCACACTTGGCAATATATTCAAGTAAGAGGAAGGAGAGGAGAGGAAAGATAACAGATGATGAAGATGATGATGATGATGATGATGATGATGATGATGCTGACCGTAAATACAAAATACAAGATAACCCCAATAGCACAACACCCCATGAAACACAGATAAATAAAGATAAGATAATGTGATGCTCGGGTTAAGTTAGGTTACAAGAGTGGTCGAAAAAAAAAAAATCAGACTAAGACAAAGAAAACTGACAGATATGATGGATGACTTGTATAAAAAAAATCAGTCACAGGTGCACCAAAGTAAGAGAAAAATAAAATCACAGGGAAAAAAAAATAGGAATCATAATATATTTTGCTCCACGAGAGAGAGAGAGAGAGAGAGAGAGAGAGAGAGAGAGAGAGAGAGAGAGAGAGAGAGAGAGAGAGAGAGAGAGAGAGAGAAGAGTAATGAAAATTGGCCACATTTTGGAATTAAGGTCTGACAAACGAGACAGGGTGGAAGGAAGAAGAGAACAAGGGAAGGGAGAGGGACAGAGGAGAAGACGCAGGAACAGGATGGAAAGAGAGAGATAGGAAACTGGGGAGGAGGGAGATAGGAAAACAGAGCAAGCGAGAGCGAGAGAGAGAGAGAGAGAGAGAGAGAGAGAGAGAGAGAGAGAGAAAAAAAAAGAGTGTCACTTCACCTGACCCACCGTAATTACAAATTGGCTGAGGGGGAGAGAAAATTTTATGGATTTGGTACAAATTTGTGTTTTCTTCTCACCTGTTGGGAACAAAACTAAAAGGGGGGAAAGGTAGGTGGGCTGGGCTGGTCTGGGCGGTGTGTGTGTGTGTGTGTGTGTGTGTGTGTGTGTGTGTGTGTGTGTGTGTGTGTGTGTGTGTGTGTGTGTGTGTTGGGAAGGATGGGTGGTAGAGGATAGTGTGTCAGGGGCTGAGTTAATGGAATGAGATGAAACGATGGGAATTAAGGTGAGGATGTGAGGAGGTAGGTTAGATAAATCTGTGAAGAGGAGAAGAGAGAGAGAGAGAGAGAGAGAGAGAGAGAGAGAGAGAGAGAGAGAGAGAGAGAGAGAGAGAGAGAGAGAGAGAGAGAGAGAGAGAGAGAGAGAGAGAGAGAGAGAGAGAGAGAGAGAGAGAGAGAGAGAGACGGAAAGGATAAAAATTTGTTTACTACAGAACCATAGTGTGGAAGTTTGGTCTGCAAGAACTGTAGGGGTTGTTTTGTTATGAAAATATTCCCTCCTAACTTCCTCCTTAGCTGATCGGTATAAGTCGTGTAACTGTGTCTGTTTGTATCAGCGGTGGACAAGAAAGATTACTTGGTTTATTTTCAGCTGAAGTAGTAGTAGTAACAGTAATTATATAAAGTAGGTTTCTTACAGTCTTCGCCTAAATAAATCATAATTGTTCGCTCGTAAGTGATCAAATAAACACCACAGAGAAAAAAAAGTATATTAGACACTCCTTCACTACTGGGACACATTTTTCCCTTGAGGTTTTTTTACAATTAGATGATTTTATTCACCCAGAGAAGGATCTATGGAGGTCAGAAGATTAATGGCCACAGTTTTCATTATTTTAATCCCTCACGTGAGTTTCTGAAGCCGTACAAAACCACCAAATAGTAAGCAGAATGAATATGGAAATGGTCATGGTATTGAAGTGGTTAAGTTCCTTGCAAAACCAGATACAGCGCTACAGAATGATAAATAAATACATTAGCGGGGAAGGGACTCACGTATCACACACGGGGAACGGAGGGTGAGAAAATGAACACAACAATGCCCACCGGAACAAAGGAAAAGACTCACCGATGTCACCCTGCACAAAATCAACAGTCTCCCCTTCCCCTCACTCTTCCCGTCCCCAATCCTCCCCATTCTCCTCCTCTCTATCAAAAAAAAAAAAAAAAGATAAATAAATAAAAGCAGAATCAATACAACACGGAAAGTGAAGGAGAGGAAATAATAAAATCTTCTCTTCTCTTTCCTTCCGTGAAAATTAAAGAAAAATCCAATTAAAGTCAGTTTTTCTGCATTCTCACTCTTTGGAAAGTGAGGAGCTAATGAATTTCCTTTTTCCTATTTATTTTCAAGTGGCGGTGGGGGAAGGGAGGGAGGAGGAGGAGGAGGAGAGACAAGGAGAGAGAGGAGGCAACTTACGTATACTCCACGCGTCTACCTGAAGTCTCTCTCTCTCTCTCTCTCTCTCTCTCTCTCTCTCTCTCTCTCTCTCACCTTGTTGATATGCAAATTAGATGCCTGATATTTGCATGTTAAAGAAATTACCACTGTACTATTCCGCGGCCGAAGCTTGATACCCGCAACACCGTGGAATATTAATGGCTGACACTCAAACTCCCCACTCACTTACACCCTATACTATGAACATGGCGTGTAGTGAGGCGTGAAAAAAAAGGAAAAAAGGTGTTTCCCGCTTAGTGAGAGCTGAAAGCGGCAGCCAACGAGCGTTTCCGCGTGGAGAAATGAAAGGTTTTGCCTCATTTCCATTCATCTTTTTTATTTCTCTACGATTTTGGCTTACAGCGATGCAATGAGTGTAATGTATTAGTAGCAACCTTGCCACCACCACCACCACCACCACACTATTACTGATGCTGTTGCTTCCACTAAACTTTCCTTTTTATTCCTCTTTTTCATTGGTTTTGTTTTCTTTGTGTTCTATTTCCTTGTCTCTGATCCTCTTATCTCTACCTAGTGCCAGTTTCCTCTTTGTTAATTCTCACTTTCTTATTTTTTCCCCTAATCTGCTTCTCTCCAATTCTATATTCTCTGTTTTCTGTCGTTCCTTCACTTTTATCTCTTCCCCCACCCTCCTTTTGATCTCCTCCCTCCTATACTTTTCCTTATATCTTTCCTGTCTTTCCTCTTCCCTGTTACTATATCTTCTCCTTCACCTACAGTACGTTTTCCATCTCCTTCATCTCTTTCTTTACCTTCTCTCCTTACATTTCCTTTGATCTACTTCCTCCTCTTTCATCTCGTCTACTTCCTTCTCAATCACCCGTTTGCCTTACTTCCTCTTTCATATCCCGTTAATTTATCTTTCCTTCCCCTTTACTCTACTCTTCTCCCCTCCTCCCCTTCGTCTCCTCCTCACCATAACCCACAAAACGACCATGGGGCTCCACTAACCTGGCCCAAGTTACGACCGACGCCACGACCCAGGAGGCCCACACGAACCCCCTCCCTCCCCTTGGCCCCCCCACACCGCCCCCTACTCCCCAAACAACACCCTGCAGAGCGTACCCCTCCGGAATTCCAATTTTCCAGCAACCAAAATATCTGTAAGAGGGAGAGGCATTTTCTTGCATTGCAGATGTTGCATATACCTCGCTAACCGGTCTGTTTTGCCAGCTGTGGGCGTCATGAAGGCCATTTTGAGTCGACATCTGCTTACTTTGGGGTGCTTTCAAGACATGCCACTCGAGAAATCCAACCTCCAACTGTAACCGTGTTTTTTTTTATAGACATGTCCAACTTCGACCTCAAGACTGTCTATCCTTATTTCTCAAGTCTCAAGGCAGTGCTAGTCCCGCTTCCCATGCTTTCAAGACACGCCACTCGAGAAATCCAACTTGCTAACGTGTTTTTTGATAGACATGTCTCACTTCGACCTCAAGACTGTCTATCCTTCTGTCTCAAGTCTCCCGCTTCCCCATCTAAAGTTCTGTCAGTCATCCTCTTCCTCTTCCTCTCCTTACCGATCTGCTCTCAGTGTTTCTTCAAGGTCTGAGTGACTGCGTATTATCAAGCTTTCCTCCTGTCTTCGTGTTTTATGTGTAGTATTAAAGCGGTGTTTGCACAAGTAGGGTTAAAGTGAGTTTATGATATTGCTTTCTCTCTCTCTCTCTCTCTCTCTCTCTCTCTCTCTCTCTGTGTGTGTGTGTGTGTGTGTGTGTGTGTGTGTGTGTGTGTGTGTGTGTGTGTGTGTGTGTGTGTGTGTGTGTGTGTGTGTGTGTGTGTGTGTGTGTGTGTGTGTGTGTGATGTTGGCTGAAGTGATTCCAAAACATATCAATTCACAGCAGAAGGAAAGAAATAATACGACTACTTTTCTAGCGATGTAAGACCTGCCAAATTGAGTTAGTAGATGTGACAATGTACTATGGTAAAAGATAGTAGAGAGAGAGAGAGAGAGAGAGAGAGAGAGAGAGAGAGAGAGAGAGAGAGAGAGAGAGAGAGAGAGAGAGAGAGAGAGAGAGAGAGAGAGAGAGAGAGAGAGAGAGAGAGAGAGAGAGAGAGAGAGAGAGAGAGAGAGAGAGAGAGAGAATAATGAGAAAAGCAGCAACACACCCATAGTACACACACACACACACACACACACACACACACACACACACACACACACACACACACACACACACACCAAACAAGCAAATTAAGCCTCACGTGTGAACAAAACACCGACAAACATCGTGACGTGAATCGCAAATTTTCCTCCACGACTCGCTCAACGAACTCGCCAGAGAGAGAGAGAGAGAGAGAGAGAGAGAGAGAGAGAGAGAGAGAGAGAGAGAGAGACGAGAGAGCCTTGTCCCCACGCTTCGCTTTAATCATATTTAATTCTGTCCGTTCCTTCAGATATAATTTCGGCGACATTGTATATAATTTTTGCCGCCTTCCCCTTCCCCGCAGGCAGTCGAGGCGAAGCAGCGGGCGCAGGCGTGAGATTAATAGCACATGCACGCCCTCACGTCTCTAATTTGTTACTTAAACGACCATAGTGTAAAGATTAATTGCGCAATTATTCCCTCTTAATTAGTCGTGACTTTTGTTTGATGAAGTTCTTTTTTCTTTTTTTTTTTTTTTTGGTGACGATGAGGAATTTTACTGCTCATTTTTTTTTATTAATCTCCATTTTTCATACATAGTTTCTTTTTAATTTTAGTCTCGGTTTTTTTTTCTTGCCGAATGTTTTGACTGAGAACATATTAAGTATTTTACGAGTCTTTCTAGCACAGACTTGTTTTCATTTTAGTAAGCATCTTTCGTGTAGTGTTAAACAAAAAAAAAGTGATAGAATTTCTTTTTATGCAAGAGGAACACCTGCCAAGGGACGATTTTATTGACATTAGGAAGGGTCTATGGAGGTCACAAGATTAATGGACAGAATATACACTATTTTAATCCCCACATGAGTTTCTGAAGCTGTGTAAAATCACCAAATAGTAACCTGAATGAATAAAAAAAAAAAAAACGCGTCATGGTACTGAAGGGGTTAAAAGAAGTCAAGTCGTAGGAAGATGGAAATACAGAAACAGGTAGGAAGTTCCTGAGTTTACCAGTAATGGTTTGAGGAAAGTGGACGTTGGAAGTGTAGCGACAACAACTATTCATTTTAAACATCTCAAAAAATAGATAAAAATAAGCGTGTACTTGATACCATAGTGATTATAGAGAAAATAGAGTGTAAAGGAGAAAGTGAGATGAGTAAGAAATGTTATAATGTATCAAGCAGACAAAACTTTGAAGCATTAAGTATTTGTTACGAAGTGTAATACAAAAATAAGAAATAAAAAACAGGAGATGAAAAGCGCATGGTGTAAGTTATGGAGAAAGAAAAGTTAGGAAAAGAAGGGAAAGGTGAGGAAAAGTAAGGTAAAAGAGGGGAAAAGAGGGGAAAAAAGAGGGAAAGGAGTTGAAGGGAGTAATAGAGAATGTAAAGCAGAGGAACTTAGAAAAAAAAAAAAACTTGAGGATTACATGCACGACACCTCAGTTGACAGTGGCGTTTTGAACAAGGAATGCATGTATGTCTGTTGGATTAGTATTTTGAAGTTTTCTCCTGTATAAATAAAAACTGTGAAATGGACCGAACGAGCTTTATTTTTGACGCAGCTTATTTTCTCGTTAAGAATGAGCAACATTTTTTTTTTTTAGTTTAGTTTCACCGTTTTGCTTTTTTTCTTTACACTAAAATAAAAACAAAGATGAACTCATGGAAAATTAGGGTTCGAAATGAAAAAAAAAAAAAAAATACAAAGAAAAAAAAAGAATACATAAAGTGACAGACAAAATGCCTTTCTAAGTCTTCATCCATCAAATTCAAATCATTGAAATGCAACACAATATAATTTTTACTCAATTTTTTTAAGTTACTGCTAAAAAAGGCGGTGGGTTTCTCTCTCTCTCTCTCTCTCTCTCTTTCTGTACAATTTCTGGGCCTTGCATCCGTCAGTGAAACGTTTTGTGGAGTCAGAATATGAATTGTCAACGAGAGAGAGAGAGAGAGAGAGAGAGAGAGAGAGAGAGAGAGAGAGAGAGAGAGAGAATCACTTCGTATAAAACTTTTGTTCAATCTCTCTCTCTCTCTCTCTCTCTCTCTCTCTCTCTATCTATCTATCTATCTATCTCTCTTACTTATTTTCCTTTTAGTTATCCTTCTTACCAAATTTCCTCTTATCACCTCAACACATTTTTTTCCTATCTTTTCTTTTTTTCTGTGTAAGGTATAAAGATCACATATTATACATCATCCAAATACAACACAGGCTTTAATGGCAATTTTCTTGACGTGAACGAGAATGACAATATGTTAAATTGGGACATGAAAAAAATAATGGAAGTCTGTGGATTGTGGGATAGGCGGGAATCGAACTCAGATCAAGTATTTAGAAGGGTGGGGAAACTATGCTCAAGAATGCTCAGCTGTATTTGGGGTGGACCGAAGGCTATTTTCATGCTATCACTTTATCTATGCTTGTGATCATTCTTCCCCACTCTCTCTTCATCCTCCCCCTCCACTCTCTCTCAGTACAGGTCATCCCAGAGAGGACACTTCCCTTACATTTTCTCCTTTCTTTAGCCCAATCTTCTGCTCTCCCCTTATTCGCATCACCAGGAAGTATGCCTCACTATCTTCCATCTTCTCTCATTTCCTGCGTCTCGTGCGGCGGTGTTATCATCATCATTCTCTGCCCGGATTACGAAACACAGATAATGCGTGATGGAGGTAAGAGGAGATGATTGCATAGGGGAAAAAAGAGGTGAGAGTACAAACAGGAGGGTTTTTATTTTGTATATGTAGCTCTCTCTCTCTCTCTCTCTCTCTCTCTCTCTGCCTTTCATTTTATTTTTTCTCGCCTTCTCGCTGGAGTAAAAATAGTAGTAAAAATTGAATATATAAAAGATTAGGACGCGTCGCCGCCAGGGGACCGCTCAATCTTACATGACTGCAGCGCCTAGCGAAATTTTAATTGTTACAACTCGGGTCCAGACGATTCACAGAACATAATGCAAGCTGGGTACGCTGACGCACATGCACACACACACACACACACACACACACACACACACACACACACACACACACACACACACACACACACACACACACACATCTAGATCTTTTCCCAATATATGATTTAAGTAACTACAACTAAATACATGAAGAGAAATAGAACTAAAATTGAACTGTTTGAATCTATTCTCTCTCTCTCTCTCTCTCTCTCTCTCTCTCTCTCTCTCTCTCTCTCGTGTCGTGGCTGTTCCCGCTAAATGCAACACGGCTACAGTCGCTATCTGCGCCACTTAACTGCACCAAGTAGAGATTATGCATGTACATGATTTTTAAATGAATCCCCAGAAAACCATGAGCTTCACTGGTTCTCCTCGAGCTGACATGAATCCTCGAACAGGTGACAAGGTAGCGTGAGTTGGAGAGACATTTGAATCCTGAAAACCAAAGAAAATAACTCTGCACATTTATCTTTATATTTCCTTGTGTTTTTCTTTTTTTTAGAGAGAGAGAGAGAGAGAGAGAGAGAGAGAGAGAGAGAGAGAGAGAGAGAGAGAGAGAGAGAGAGAGAGAGAGAGAGGAGAGCATGATAACCCTTTTTTTTTTTTTTAGAGTGATGTCTGTGATAGATTTTTTTTATACGCATTAAAATAGTGAGCTGTCCATCTGTCTATGGGGCGATTTTCACGTCTACTAGCAGGGAAAAATGTGCAGCGATGGACGAGGTTGTAACGAGGCCTGGAATGGGGCGGCAGGTGTTGGTGTGGGGAGGGAAGGGCGGGGAGATTAATATATACAGGCTTGGGGAAAAATAAATGGCCATATATGTGCTTATTTATATAACCGTTTTTTTTTTTCAAACATGTATGTGTGCACGTATTAACTTATGAATGTATCTATCCATATATATGTGTATCCTGGTGTTTCTTTCATTCAGTAGTAATGTATATGTATGTATTCACGCGTTCCCAGCACCGTATCTTTCCTATAATACACTATACAAAAAATCCTTGGAAATCCTGTACAAGACTCTTAGCACCCCACACACCTACAAATTCTGGTTTTCCGCGCTCGGGGCTCCCACATGTTCCAACCTTCATATTTCCCCAGTCTACAGAGTAAGCCTCCACACAAAACACGCTTCCACATGTCCTGAAATTAATGGCAGGCTCTCACTCCATCATGCAACAGGAAAGCCTTGCCCGCTATGACACAAAAGCTTTTCTCTTCTTTCCGAGCTACGATAATTCTACTTTATTTTTGCTTTTGGTACTGTAAGTGGCTTTACATAAATATGCTACACTAATGCAAGATTCATAATAAACATGCACATACTGATTCTAGTCTTCGATTTTATATTTAGAGAGAGAGAGAGAGAGAGAGAGAGAGAGAGAGAGAGAGAGAGAGAGAGAGAGAGAGAGAGAGACGGATGGGAGGGAAGAGGACGCTGGCTCGCATGCAAAAAATTATTTATTCATAACATAATTTGGATTATCAGTGAATATTTTTAGACACTGCGTCGATAGAGAGAGAGAGAGAGAGAGAGAGAGAGAGAGAGAGAGAGAGACGATGGCAAATTTAATGAAGCTAAAGAGACAATGTGTACATTATGATAATCAGTAATATATAATGAGGTATTGTTTATGAACTGAAACCTATTGCGCGCACACACACACACACACACACACACACACACACACACACACACACACACACACACACACACACACACACGGACGCTCCTCTCGCTTAGGAGATTATAGCTGTCACAACATTTCTCTCTCTCTCTCTCTCTCTCTCTCTCTCTCTCTCTCTCTCTCTCTCTCTGAAACTCCATTTTTTTCCATCTTTCTGATTTTTCTTCATTTATTATTTTTTTTTCAGCCTCTTTTCCCGTTCTCCTCCACTTATTCCTCCCCCCCTCAATCCTCCCCGCCTCCCTCCCTTCCCTGCCTTCCCCTCGCCAGCAGCTTGAATGCCACCAACACTTTCAAAAAAAGCTAAGCCTCGTTCCATGATTTTTTTTTCAGAATTTCCTTTTAAAAATTTTAATCGAATAAATACAAAAAACTACAGAATACATTTTTTCTTTCCCGGCAGGAATGAAATAATTTCTAGAAAACCTTTATTTATTATTATTTTTATTCTTTTTAGTGTGTGTGAGGGCGAACCAGTTTTTTTTAAATATATATTTCTAATTGACTTAATGTATTTTATTTTAGCAAATTTTCATCAATTCAATTATAATGATTCTTCTGATTGTGTACTGTTGAGTTTTTTTTTTCGTGTGTGTGTGTGTGTGTGTGTGTGTGTGTGTGTGTGTGTGTGTGTGTGTGTGTGTGTGTGTGTGTGTGTGTGTGTGTGTGTGTGTGTGTGTGTGTTTATCTTTCTAATCTTACCTCTCTTCTACCTTCCTTACTTTTCCAATCCTTAATCCCAATCTAACCTCTTCGAGTTAACATTCTCTCTCTCTCTCTCTCTCTCTCTCTCTCTCTCTCTCTCTCTCTCTCTCTCTCTCTCTCTCTCTCTCTCTCTCTCTCTACAGTACCTCCACCTGCATGCCGCTGCCACCACCACACGTACCTGCAAAGAGAGATAAATAAAAAAACTTAGCATTGCAACTCTTTCCTCTTAAGTATCATCGCCCTCCAACATCAGCAGGACCAAAAGGTACACGTTTGTAGTGGATATGATGCCCCAAAGTTAAAGTAATATTATTTTCGGAGTACCTTACATTGAGTAGTGTCGGGAACAATACAATAGCGCTCATTTCCACTCACAGAGAAGGAAAAAAAAAAAGATGAAAGAAAACTAATTCTCACATTGCTGGAAATTTAAATACTACGTGGTTGCTTTTGGTTTTTTCAATAATACGGTACATTACTCTCTCTTTTTTTAGTTTCTATTATGGTGAGTGAAATATAATGAAGCAGTTGACTTTCCGAACATTGCCATTCAGAGTATAGAGAGAGAGAGGGAAATGCAAAAAAAAAAGAAAGAAAAAAGATATGCGTTTTCGCTATAACAATTGCCCACTGCATGAACAGAGAGAGAGAGAGAGAGAGAGAGAGAGAGAGAGAGAGAGAGAGAGAGAGAGAGAGAGAGAGAGAGAGAGAGAGAGAGAGAGAGAGAGAGTCAGTCTAAGCAAAAAGAAAAAATAAGAAAAAAATTATTCATGAAGGAAAGAGAAAAAATGACAGCCTAAATACCGAAATTGAAAGAACATACATAAATAACAAGAATAAAAAAATCAACGAAAAGAAAGAAAAAGAATGACAACAAATAACAGAATACAGAAACGATACGCAAAAAAAAAAAAAAAAAAAAATGCCTAAATGTAGAACAGATATACCAGAGCGAGGAGGGAAAAGATAAAAAGAAAAAAAACGAAAATTAATAAAAGAACGGAAAATTAAGACACATGAGAAGAAGGAAAGAATAAAGTAACACAAGACAGAGACTAATAACGAATCATAACACAATCTGCACTTCTCCTTTGTGTTCATTGGTGAAATCGAAATCTTGTCTTTAAACCAGCATTCCCTCATACATTTACCCTTTCTATATCTCCTCTCTCACTGAATTTCACTTACTTATTTCTATTTTTACATCCTATCCCAAAAAGTATATGCAAACTCCTACGATATTGATTTTTTGCATTATCTAGTGATGTAATCTAGCGAACACCAGGGAAATATTGCCTTTATACCACAATCTTTCTCTCCTACCTATATTTCACTGTTAAGCCTTATCCTACATTACTCTTTACCTCGTGTCAAAATGTATATAGCACTATGACATTGTTTTTTTTTTGCATTATCCAGTGATGTAATCTAGCGAACACCAGGAAAATATTGTCTTTATACCATATATTCTTTCTCTCCTACCTACATTTCATTGCTAAGCTTTATTGTACATTTACCTTGTGTCAACATGTATACACAAACTCCTATTGTACTTTGAGTTTAGCATTATCCAGTGATGTAAACTAGCGAACACCAGGAAAATACTGTCTTTGTAACATATATTCTTTCTCTCCTACCTGCATTTCAGTGCTAAGCCTTATTCTACATTCTCATTTACATAATATCCCCAAACGAATATATAAACTTCTATGGCGTTGATTCTGTCATTATATAGGTTAACCCCTTCAGTACCAGGACACATTTCCATATTGATTTTGGTTACTATTTGTTGGTTTTATACTTATGTGAGGGATTGAAATAGTGAAGACTGTGGCCACTAAAATTTTGACCTCCATAAACCCTTCCTAATGTCAATGAAATTATCTAATCAAGGTCAAAAATTAAGGTGAAACATGCGTCCCAGTACTGAAAGGGTTAATGGAGAGAAACACCAGCAATATGACATGAAGAGCATTGAATCCTACACATTGAGGCGGGTAAAGAATCGGATCCCTCTCTGTGCCTCTCGTGGTGTCCCTTTATTTTCTGTGCCTTGCTGCTCACCTGTTTCTCTCTCCCCTACCTTCAGCTGTGCACCTTTCTACTCTCTCTCTCTCTCTCTCTCTCTGTGCCTTGCTGCTCACCTGTTCCTCTCTCCCCTACCTTCAGCTGTGCACCTTTCTACTCTCTCTCTCTCTCTTTTTCGCTTCTTGAACCTGTTTCCGCCGGCTGCCGTTTGCCCAGGAATGGTTCTAGGGGCGCAAGCTGTGACTAAGCGGTAGCATTTCACTTTGCTCTCTCTCTCTCTCTCTCTCTCTCTCTCTGTTAGTGTTCCGTTTTAACCTCTACTCTCATTTCTTTCACTCTCTGCGTGTCTGTTTAAACCGCCTTCGATTCCTTTACCTCTTCCTGTTCCTCCTCCTCCTTCTCCTCTACTCACTCTCTTCACGCCAAGTCACGTGTAAGTATTCCAAATCCACGATGTTCCTGCACCATTACCTTCCTTTCCCGCTTGAGTAGCCTTGAAATCTCCTCCTCTCACCATGAAGTGTTCAGCGGCTACTCCACCTCCCCTCCTCCTCCGCCAGGCATGCTCCACCTCCCTACCATCCTCCACCCACCCACACGCCTCCTCCCCTCGCCCACTGCACAGCCTCTCGGGGGTAACAGCGCCATTACAGCAGAATGAAACGCGACTTCTGTTCTCGACGTCTCTTCACTCTCGTTTGAAATTTAAAGTTTGCAAGAGAATGAAGGAATACACACACACACACACACACACACACACACACACACACACACACACACACACACACACACACACACACACACACACACACACACGGCTAGTTGGTCTATGCAGGTGGTGGTGGTGATGGTGGTGGTGGTGGTGGTGGTGGTGGTGGTGGTGTTCGCTACCACACCACTGTAACCATTTCAACAACCATTAAAACTTACTATTCTCTTATACTTAGGTTCCTCCCCACGCCCTCTCTCTCTCTCTCTCTCTCTCTCTCTCTCTCTCTCTCTCTCTCTCTCTCTCTCTCTCTCTCACGAGCGTTAAAAAGAAAAAAGAAGAGAAAAAAACAAGCCCCGATGAGAGAAAGCGCCCGAAACAAATAAAATCCGCGCCTCCAATACAAGAGAAGGCCGAGGCAGACCATCCCGAGCATTACAGATACAAAATAAACAACGTGTGAAAAAAAAACTACTGAATAATATGATAGTTCCGTTTACTCGCAGGGGACAACATGCCGAAGACCTGGACGAGGAGGAGGAGGAGGAGGAGGAAGAGGAGGAGGAGGAGGAGGAGGAGGAGGAGTGGGTCTTTCAGGATCCCTTCGACATCCTACAGCACGCCAAGTAATTCCCCTCAGATGCCATAAAAGCGAGCAGGAATCCACTTGATGAAGCCAGTTTGCATATTTTCCTTCGACACTGTGGCTGCTACGATTCTAACCCTCCCCCCTTCCTTCGCCCCTTTTCCTCCTCCACCTCTTTCCTTCCCTTTTCTTTCTGTACTCCAATTTTTCCTTTCATTTGTTCTATTCTCTATTCGTCCAACTCCTTCCCGATAGCAGGGATTTTACAGCACTTGAGCAAACAAATACATTAAGGAGGAGGAGGAGGAGGAGGAGGAGGAGGAGGAGGAGGAGGAGGAGGAGGAGGAGGAGGAGGAGGAGGAGGAGGAGGAGGAGGAGGAGGAGGAGGAGGAGAAGGAGGAGAAGGAGGACGAGGAGGAGGAAATACTTGTGGCGCTGCGGCGGTGAGAAATCGGGAAGGAATAGGAAAAAAAGCTTGAAGAAGAGAAGAAGGAAGAAGAAAAGGAGAGAAAAGGAGAAGGAGGAGAATGAGGAAGAGGAGGAGGAGAAGGAGAAGGAGGAGGAGGAGGAGGGGGAGGGGGAGGAGGAGGAAGACGACAAGAAGGACACGCACATCCCTCATTTCAGTGACAGTTATTCCTTCGCGTTTGTTTTGCCTCGCATTAATATCTCGCATGTTGAATTAGTCTTCCCACTCCTTCCTCGCTCCATTCATCCTCATTACTACCTACCTGTCCGGCCAGTCCCCATCAGCCAGCCAGCCTATACCAACAAACCAGTCCCCACCACCCACCCACCCAGCCAGCCAGCCAGGCAGACAACCAGCCAGACATCCCTTCCCAGTAATCTCCAAACAAGCTGTCCACCGTAAGTATCCGTGAACCGCCAGACAGACAGATGTTTTACAGACAGAAGACACACAAAGGAAGGCAAAGGATGGACAAACAACTGCAGATTGATTCTCCCTTACGTGTGTGTGTTTGTGATAAAGTATGACTGTGTAATCTTAACCGAGGGAAGTGTACTGCATAATAAAGGGGAAGGGTTCCAAGCAGATTTGAAAGGAGCTAAATATAAGTGGAGTCTAATGAAATATTCTACACGCATTACTGAATACTTCGAAATGAAAAAAAAGGTGTGATTAGTACAAAATATGTCCATGAAAATAATCTGGTAAATAAAGCAGGGAACTAATTAAACGATAAGATAATTAGCGAGAGCACAAAGCAGGACGGTAATCTGTTACACTTAGACAGATAACACATGATATAGAGAAGGTTCTACAACGCTCTCTCTCTCTCTCTCTCTCTCTCTTTACACATACTCTTACAGAAATTCCCGTGAGTCTCACACAGCTTAACAAAGACGCTCACCACGAATGACCTTAATTAAAAGAGAGAGAAGAACTGAAATAAAAGGAGGCAGCGAACGAAAGCCGCGTTACACAAGTGGGGAGCGCTGAGCCTTCCCACGCATCCCCAGCCGCCCCAGGCGTGCACCGGATTACAGCCTACGTCAGGAGCTACATTAATAGAACATGAAACTAAGAGATATATCCCCGTGAAGTAAGAGGAGGAGGAAGAGGAGGAGGAGGAGGAGGAGGAGGAGGAGGAGGAGGAGGTGGAGGAGGAGGAGGAGAGGGAGGGGGAGGATTTACAAGTAAGAAGCGACTATAAACACGAACACAAGCATCACGTAAGTCTTCTTCTTCCTCCTCCTCCTCCTCCTCCTCCTCTCACCTGGATCACACCCTTTCACGTGAGTCACTCCTCTTTAAGGCAAGTGTCGAGGGCTCGTTCTAACGCCCTTTTGACGCAACACTGTCACGCCTGCCTCCCCTTCCCTGCCTCCTCTCCGCCTCGCCCGCTCACAGCGTATAAGGCGTTGCGGTTCCTTTCCATTGCGTCACTGATTTGAGCCTGTGTGAAAATTCTGTACTTATTGACTAGTGTGTGTGTGTGTGTGTGTGTGTGTGTGTGTGTGTGTGTGTGTGTGTGTGTGTGTGTGTGTGTGTGTGTGTGTGTGCGCGGGCGAGCAGAGCAGCCACAAATCACACAGCCCTACACATCTTACCATGGTTCAGATTAATCTGCCGTGAGCTGGAAGGAAAGCGTGTCTGGACAGGCAGGCTAGGGGGATGGTGATGGTGATAGTGGTGATAGTGTGGAGAATTTGGGTAGTAAAGTACAGATAATGGTAATGGACAGTCTGTGCAGAGTGGTAGGAATGGTAGTAGCGGTAGTGACGGTGGTGGTGAGGCTCTACCACACCAAGGAGGGGGGCTGTGTGGTGTGGCGATGGAACGCTGTGTTGTGTGCAAAGTGATGGATGTTGATTATATATATATATATATATATATATATATATATATATATATATATATATATATATATATATATATATATATATATATATATATATATATATATATATATATATATATATATATATATATATATATATATATATATATATATATATATATATATATATATATATATATATATATATATATATATATATATATATATATATTAGTTTTTGTGAGTTTGGTTCTGTGTTGAGGCGGGAGGGCGCGTCAGTGGCAGCTCTGCGGTGCATGAAGTGGAACCTGGAGGCGCATCTCTCTTCCCTGCCTGACACAGCCATGTGTATCCTTCACCGTTTGACTGTGACGTGCAGGAATTAATCCAGCATTTCTTTGTGAATAACAGACAA
This sequence comes from Portunus trituberculatus, assembly GCF_017591435.1. Classification (NCBI taxonomy): domain Eukaryota; kingdom Metazoa; phylum Arthropoda; class Malacostraca; order Decapoda; family Portunidae; genus Portunus; species Portunus trituberculatus. The sequence goes on from NC_059302.1 coordinate 28,844,415, forward strand.
GACTAATTCCAGACTTAGAAATTAATGAATGGGGACGCGTGGCGGTGAGCGTGGGCGAGGCTCAAGGAGGACGTTATACTGGTCATTTTTCTTTATTTTCCTGGTGCAGCACGGCACAGTATTTGGCTGACAGCGCGGCAGCTCTAACATCCTGCCTTTCCCAAAGAGGTCTCCTGAAGGGATTGTGGGACTTCACTTGACTTATGTCTGGTCCATTTGCTCTCTGACTGGCGCGGTGGCAGGCAATGGTCAGGGTTGCTGCAGCTCTGCACTCTGCTAACTTACTCCCAAAGTGCAGTACTTCAACACAGCAATACAGCAGCAGTGATGCTGCAACAAATACAGAGAGGTGTGTTGGTGAAGGGTTTGGTTCGTGGTGGTGGGCGAAATTCCCTTGGCCGGAGGGCGCTAAGTCGGGATTAGGCCCAGACGCCCACGGTCTGCTACCCGAAATGGCTTTGTGATTCTCAGCAAGAGTAAACTATATGTATGTTAGAGAAGGACAAGCTGATTGACAGCCACTTAGAAGCTTGAAGCAAGAATCATGAGTCTAGATGTGGACAGCCAAAGACAGTAAGTAGAGTAGGATGTCTGGGAAGCCTCTTTTCATTACGTCTCGGTGAACTAAATTCAGTTGGTTTCTAGAAAACCTGACTATAATTATCATTATTTTGTCAATGAAGCAAGTCCTTGTGTTTGACAGAACACCTGACTACAGCACATCAACAGGAGGTAGAAAAACAAGAAGCAATCTCACCACCTAAATAGGTTCGACATGTCACCTGGCTGACACCACACACTCTAACAGTCTGGTGTAAAACAACACCCACCAGCACACACCGGCTAGGCGCACCCTGTGGTATGAAATCAAGGAAAGCGGAGGCAGTGACGTGGTGGATAAGGTGGTGAGCGTTTGATCGGGCTGACGTCCATGTGTAGGTTCGAATCCCACCACGTACCGCCTTGAAACTTTGCCATTTGTCGAGTGGTTTAAAGTTACCTATATGTCACCATGATACCCAGGTGGGTGGTGATATGGGCCCTAATATGAATCAAAGTGCCTGCACCAATAATGGGTGGAAGCTGAATAGCGCTTCTTATACATACTCGTACACCTACGGGCGCTATAGGCCATAAAAAGAAAGAAAAAAAAAAACAGCTTCTCTGATGTGAGGCCAGTTAGCCTTGCGCCTTGGGCTCCAATCCACCCTTCTGTGGCGGGAATGCCCTCTCGAGGTGATTGTTTTTTATGGAAAAATATTCAGGAAAAAATATGAATCCGATTAATTCTCACATCACTTTATAAAGTAAGTATTATGTAACTCAAAGCTATCAGGCTTCCATTTCTGCATCGAGGCATGAATTAATAATGCCTTTGGATGGACTGTTCCTCTGCGAGGAACAGTATATTAACAATACATTAAATACTTATAATAAAGAAGCTTATTAATCACCTCATTCCTCTGTAAACACACACACACACACACACACACACACACACACACACACACACACACACACACACACACACACACACACACACACACACACACACACACACACACACACACACACACACACACACACACACACACACACACACACACACACACACACACACACACACACACACTACGGCACTTCAGTGATGTACATGTGTGCTCACAGGACTTGAGAACACCGCTAGCCTGTACATGAGAATATGAAATTAACATTTTTCGTTCCACTCAGAATATCCGCCATTAGTTTTTGAATAATTAATACAATAATCTTGCAGACATGGTTCTTTTGGGGAATACCGGCTCGTTGAATAATGATTTAAAGTTATGAATAAAAAATAACGAAATATCATGTATATTCTGCACACAAATCACACTTTGCAGTAAACACGAGGCGGCGCGGAAGGCAACCAACACACAAACACCTTTCACCGCGGCCATTCATTACAACACCAATTGGGGAGAGTGGCGGCGTTTGGTGACGCACGTGACGCAAATTCCCAAGTCTGGCGTTAAATATTGTTGATAACTCATCGATCCGTACGCTACACATTACAAAATACTTCAGGCGTAATGAACGAACCCCCGACACATAGAGTTAACCGGGAAATGAATTAGAAGGTGAGCGATCCGCGTTTAATGCATGTAGCGACGAGGTTCATTGCTTCTGTTCTGCTTAGGTGACCTTTATCTCACGACACGGCCTCATTATGCACGACTCCCACCAGGTCATCGTGAGGCGAGGCAGGTGAGTCCGTCTATTGTGAAGCAGATGGAAAGTATTTATTGGTATTCTTTAATGAGGCAACATGTTATTAGCAGCGTGTCAGTATGGTTAAAAGGAACACGCCAGAACCAGGATACAAACAGGTAATTTTATGCATGTACCTGTCCTCTCTCTCTCTCTCTCTCTCTCTCTCTCTCTCTCTCTCTCTCTCTCTCTCTCTCTCTCTCTCTCTCTCTCTCTCTCTCGGGTCCAGCAATAATTAAATACTTGCTTGGCAGGTGTGAATAAAACAATTGGATCGGTCTGCCGTTTTCTCTCCACTAATTAAATATTTTCGACAGGACACTCTTTACAAACCCGAGCTGTTCTTTGCCTCCGCTTGTGTTCCCACAGTGCCTTTCTTTCATTTCCTGCAAATTCCTGACTGGTAAAACACTGAGGCAAAATTCAGCTTCTACGTACCTTAAGTGTGTTTCATGCGTGAATTTCGTGTCAAACGCTTATACACGCGATATCCAACAAGTAAATTGACAAAATGACCGAAATTGTACCATGATATAGGCGGGGAAAAAGAAGAAAGGGGAAAAAAAGAGCTTTACGTTTCAATTATTCTGGCATCAAAATTATTATAAAAATGGTGTTGTTTGACGTGATTTTGTTTTATTTTACCCCCTTTTTTTCATTTTGTGGTATGGTTTACATTTGACATTCGCGCTGAAATGTGTATATGAATGCATACGGTGTTACATTTTTCCACTTTTTTCAATATATTTTTACGTTCATGTGCAAAATTTCATACGATACAAGAGTCGAAATGATGAACAGCTACTGATTACCAAGTGCCGGTATTACTTAGGTAGAAAAAATACATCGTGGAAACCCCACATGAACGATCCTAAAGGGACAAAGGTCACATAAATAAAAAAAAAAGAGAAATAAACACTTGTGAACTAATAATTGTAAGCTGGAATAGAAAAAAAAAATTACTTTGACATGATAAATATACATCACATATATTCTAGATGGGGACACACATTTTTTTTTTAACTTCTTCAGATTATGTTGTCTCTAACACTTGGAATTCTGGGACGCCGCCTCACACACACTTAATCTCATTTAGAGCGTCCTTTTTAATTCCATCGTTCTGGAAACCCACATGAACGATCCTAAAGGGACAAAGGAGGTCACATAAATAGAAAAAGAAAAATAAACACTTGTGAACTCATAATTTTAAGCTGGAATAGAAAAAAAAAAAAAAGGCGGGGAAGAAGTAAGAGAAAAAAAGGAAGTCGGAGGAAGGACAACAGATATAAAGGAACGCAAAGGAAGAACAAATTGCAATAGACTTTAAGGTCCATGCTGGGCTGTTTGGTGGACTACAGTATTTTAGAAGTACATCTACTAATAGTGAAAAAGAATAGCATTGGAGGAGGAGGAGGAGGAGGAGGAGGAGGAGGAGGAGGAGGAGGAGGAGGAGGAGGAGGAGGAAGAAGAAGAAGAAGAAGAAGAAGAAGAAGAAGAAGAAGAAGAAGAAGAAGAAGAAGAAGAAGAAGAAGAAGAAGAAGAAGAAGAAGAAGAAGAAGAAGAAGAAGAAGAAGAAGAAGAAGAAGAAGAAGAAGAAGAAGAAGAAGAAGAAGAAGAAGAAGAAGAAGAAGAAGAAGAAGAAGAAGAAGAAGAAGAAGAAGAAGAAGAAGAAGAAGAAGAAGAAGAAGAAGAAGAAGAAGAAGAAGAAGAAGAAGAAGAAGAAGAAGAAGAAGAAGAAGAAGAAGAAGAAGAAGAAGAAGAAGAGGAAGAAGAAAAGAAAAGAAAAAAAAAAAGAAAAAGAAAAAGAAGAAGAAGAAAAAGAATAAGAAGAGGAGGAGGAAGAGACGAAGGAAAGGAAACAAGTACACCAACAACAACAAAGAGGAGGAGGAGGAGGAGGAAGAAGAAGAGAAAGGAAAGAGAAGAAGTACAACGACAACAGGAAGGGAGAGGAGGAGGAGTAGGAGGATGAAGAGGAGGAGGAGGAGATGGAGGAGGAGGAGGAGAAGAAGGAGGAGGAGGAGGAGGAGGAGGGCGTCAAGGCGTCGTCTTTATCATAACAAGTTGAGAGCGGCAGCAGGTGAGCTCGACCCTCTGACAGGTCCATTACAAACCTATCCTTCGGTCAGGACTCGAGGGGAGGAGGGAAGGCGGGAGCGGAAGGAAGGAAGGAAGAAGGAAGGAGGGAAGAAGAATGAAGGAATGAAGGAGGGAGGAATGAAAAAGGCAACAGACAGCGAGCGAGGGCGAAGACACCGAGGAACGAGGAATACAAAGTAAGTTATTGAAAGATACGTAAGAGAAAAGGGAGTAAGGAAGGACAGAAGGAAGAAAGGAAGAAAATGGTAAGAGAGAAAGACAGAAGGAAAGGAAAAAAATAAAAGAAAGGCAAGAGAATGGAGAAACAAAAAAAAAAGAGCGTGTAAATAAAGATGTGAATGAAAAAAAATAAGAGCATAAGATAGAAGAAGGAAAAAGAAATAGGAAGAAAGGTAGAAACAATATGAAAAAAGGCAAAATAAAAGAAAAAATCGTGTAAACAAAGAATACATGAATATGGAAGAAAATTGAAGAAAGAAAATAGGAAAAAAATAGAAAGGAAGAAAGACAGAAAGAAAAGGAAAACGAAAGGGCAACAAGAAAAAGAAAATGGAAACAAGAAAGGAATATGGAAATAAAAAAGAAGCGAAGAGTAGAAAAGTAAAGAAAAAAGGAAGAAAGTTAAGACAGAGAAAGTAAAAAAAGAAAAATCTCACACGAAATATTGGGGAAATTGGAAAGAAAGAATGAAGGAAGGAGGGAAAGAAAGACGGTAACGCGAAGGGATTTAAAGTTATGAAGAGAGGATGAAAGGACTGAAGGAGAGAAGGAAGAAAGTTAGGAGAAGAAAAAGGAAAACGAAAGCTGAAGAAGGGGAATACTGAAGGAGAGACGAGATTTAAGGAAAGTTACAAGGGAGAGAAGGAATGAAGGAAGACAGGTCGGAATGAAGACAAAGAGGATTCTATAAAAGTCTTTTGAGAACTAAAATAGAAAACTGTCTTTGGAAAGGAAGGGAGAATGTCAATAAGAATAGGACGGGAAAGGAAAATAAAGAACGTGCAAAGGATTGGAACGAAGGAAAAAAAAGAAAAAATGGAAGATAGTAAGAGAAATGGAAGGAAAATAGGAATAAAGAGGGAAAAATAGGAAAAGAGGGAAAAGAAAAGAATAAACGGAACGAAATGAAAAAAAATAAAAAGGAACATATATGAAGAAAATAAAAAAAGAAAGAAGGGAAGGAATAAAAGAAAAAAGAAAGAGAAAAATGAATAAACGAAAAAGGCGAAGGAAAGAAATGAAAGAAAGAAATTAAAGGAAAGAAGGAAGGAAGGAACGAAAATGTGGAGAGAAAACAAGCAGAGAAGGATGCGAGAAGACTGAGACAAAGGAGGAGAATGCAAAAAATGAAGGAGGAGGAAACTTAGAAGGGAGCGTTGAAGAGTTCCAGGAAAGAGCCAGAAGCAAGAAGAGCAAGAGGGAGAACTGATGAATGCAAGCAAGTACTGTGTTTGAAAAGTGAGAGCGAGCAATTAATAATAGAGAAGGTGAAGTAATGGAGGTGCAGAGAGAGAGAGAGAGAGAGAGAGAGAGAGAGAGAGAGAGAGAGAGAGAGAGAGAGAGAGAGAGAGAGAGAGAGAGAGAGAGAGAGAGAGAGAGAGAGAGAGCCATACGGCTAGTAGATGCTGCACTACCACCTCACCCAGAGCCTGAGCGTCCCCTTGATTCACTGGAACACCGCAGAGACGTGGCGGCGATCGTAGTGTTCCATAAGGCACAGGTGCAAAGAGTGCCACATCTGGCAGGGCTGCGTCATCCTCTAAGAGTCACCGCACGGAGCACGAGAACGGTGCTCAATGGTGGTGACGCCGTAGAGGTGCCGCGATCCCACGGGTGTCAGCATCAACGCACCTTCGCAGGACGCGTCTCCAGGATGTGGAACTTGTTCACGGCCGCGGTGCCTCACGTCCAGGAGATGAACACTCACAGTGTCAAACTGATGGCACATAAGTGGAGACAGACACTGCCAACTCCTCTGACACTCTTTGTGACGTGACACTCAGTGTAGTGCAGTGCGTGAATAGTGCTAGTGAAGTGAAACGAATAGTGCTCCATTTACATGCTGACCATCTTGTATATTATCTATTTTTAAGTCTTGTAAATATTGTAGAGAAATAGATTGTAGTACCCTTAGAATAGGTAGCACACGACAGTGCGCCTTTGGGTAAAAAAAAAAAAGAGAGAGAGAGAGAGAGAGAGAGAGAGAGCCTGGTATTTATGTTTCCTTCTTGTGATTTTCGTACAGTGTTCAGATATTTATATTAATGAACATCCTAAACAACAAATTAAACTTCCTTTTGTAATTCTCAAGGAAATAAACGAAGTCAATAAACGCAAATTCCACTCGTTATCATTAGTTACTCTTGTATTGAGATCATGCTGTTTCATGTATCCTCTCTTGAATTGTTATTGTAGTTATGGTGCTGAGGTCTCCGGATTCATGTTTCTTTTGTATATAAGAGGGAATATTTGGCCAAGAGCAACATAAGCGAATAAAGAAAAAGACCCACTTAAATGCCAGTTCCCAGCAAAGATCCGAGAGAGTTTGTGAAAAGAATGAAATGAATGTCTTGAAATGTCTTACAGCGAAGGGTCATGATTGTGATGATGAGAAGTTGTCAAAATTCCACCTCAGCTTTGTTCTTTGCATGCAGTGTGTACAAGGACTGAAGATTACGTTTCTGGGTGCCGTCATGAGTTTTAACGTGTATTGATTTTAACTCCTGTCATTATCTACTCACTGCTTTTTGGTAAGTCTTTTTCATTCATCACTAACCACTCAGGAACACTCCCTCTCGTTTTTCAGTTCTCCCCAAACATTATCCTGGCGAGAAACTGCAAAGTCGAAGCTATTTCATTCTCTTCTTTCTTGCAAGGATTTATATAGGCACTCATACATTGATTCTAGTGTTGTGAATTGTTACATATTGCAGTGAAAGCGTTAGTGACTTTATCAAGTAGTCAAGCACACGAACTCTAATTGGTGCATTTGTATAAGAGATGTTACGATCTGAGGAGTCTGTCTAACGGGAAGTCTGGTTAAAGCTTAAGTTATATTTCATCTTTACAGAACTTTAAAATATTCTTCTTTTAGCTGATCTAACTTGATTAATGATTACTACTAGGCTTCATCTCTGACGCTCATTTTAATGTTGACCTCTAAAACAAACCTAACAGTCTCTTACACATAATGGGTTGTGTTAATGCAGCACGAGTGTAATCTTCTGTTTGCATTCATGTGGTGTGTAATTGAAGGCTGGACATAATTGAGGTAAGAGATGGTTGGATGGCTTAAGGCAAACCAGCAGCAGGCAGAGATGAGTGGAGGTTGGATGAGGTGTTTTGTCTTACAGCAAGATCAATGAAGCTAATGTGGTGGTGGTGGTGGTGGTGGTGGTGATGGTGGTGTTAGTGGTGATGGTGGTGGTGGTGGTGGTGGTGGTGGTGGTGGTGGTGGTGGTGGTGTGTGGTGGTGGTGTTGGTGGTGGTGGTGGTGGTGGTGATGGTGGTGATGATGGTGGTGACAGTGGTGGTGGTATTGGAGATGATGGTATTGTTGTTGTGGTGGTGGTGGGTGTGATAGCTGTAGCGGTGTATTTGCAAGAAAAACAACGGCCATAGAAACGTGATGTTGAAAAATTTGAAAAAAAAATACAAAGGAACACCACCACCACCACCACCACCACAGGCATCATCACCACCACCACGCACTCCTCTACATTCGATTTTACTGAGAGAATTAATACCAGCGACCACTGCCCATCACGGCCCTCGTCAACCCTTTCCCCCACAAAGGGCCGCGCCTCGCCGCCCCTCCACCACTCTCTCCTTTAATACATTTATCGGGTCCATCAATCGACGGCCGCCACCACCACGACCACCACCATCACTGCGGCACTGAAGGCGACACACACACACACACACACACACACACACACACACACACACACACACACACACACACACACACACACACAAACACACACACCCACACACACAAAGAGATCGATGTGATAATTCATAGACCAGAGAACAACAAAATACATATCAAACATTCATGACGGATAAAAATAAGTAAATAACAACACAATATAAAGGTTCATATAAATAGAAAAATATCAACTATTGTATTCATTTCAAAATTTCAGTCAACATCCAATTCTCCACTGAATACACACACACACACACACACACACACACACACACACACACACACACACACACACACACACACACACACACACACACACACAGACACGGATGGAAATGGAAGTTATCAAGTACAAACAAAGGGAAAATGGGAAGGTGAACACACAGCACTACACTTCACCACAGTTCCTCCCTGCGTCTCCTTGGCCTGTGAGCGTGTGTGCATAACAACCTCCCGAGGGACACCAGGAGGCTGAGTGTAACGCCCAGCTTACCGCAGTACCTTTCCTAGATTTCCCAAGGTATCCATTAGTTAACCACCAGATAAACAAACACACAATAGCCACCAACCACTACCTTCATCTGGATTCGAACCCCCAGGCCGTGAACTCGTAGACAACACCTTACTCCTCTGATCCAAGGAAAGCCTGCAGTGTGGGCTCTAAAGATGTACGTATGTTTGTTATGACCAAGTACAGGGCGTTGGGAGAAGTGTTGCAATATTTCTAGAAGGTTTATAGCCAATGGAATTCAGGGAGATGTGAGCATAGGTGGTGGTGGTGAAGGTGGTGGTGGTGGTGGTGGTGGTGGTGAAGAGGAGAGTTCAAATTTAAACCAAGAATGAAGGTTTGTCTGCGTTATATTTGCTGTCAGGAAACAAACAAACAAAAACATGTATATCTTGTCAAGCCATAATTCTCTCTCTCTCTCTCTCTCTCTCTCTCTCTCTCTCTCTCTCTCTCTCTCTCATACACATCTCTGGCATCACACAAGAAGAGTCTGTATTTTTATATTAAATTTCTAAAATACGACGATTTGAAGAAAAAAACGTTTGTATTTTCTTTTTTTTTTTTGCTTTGGTTCGACTGAAGGAGTTTCGTCGAATTGGAAGAAGGAATAGGAGAGAAAACTGGAAAGAAGGAGGATTAAGGGAGGGGAAAACCTGACGCCCAAGGGTAAGAGAGAGAGAGAGAGAGAGAGAGAGAGAGAGAGAGAGAGAGAGAGAGAGAGGAAAGAAAAACAGAATGAAAAATGAAACGCAGGAGAGAATAACGGAGAATTTGATGAAAAAATAACAGAAAAGAAGAATAGATAAAAAATAAGGGCAAAATAAAAAAAGGCAAAGAGGAAAAAACGGAAATATAAAGAAAAAGAAAATAATGAAAAAAATAGAAAAGGAGACAAATAAGAAATGTAGGCAAGAAATACAGAAGGAAGAAAAAGTGGTGAAGAAGGAACCAGATTTTAGCAATAAATAAAAAAAGAAAAAAGAAAACAAAGGAAGAAAAGAAGAAATCACTGATGATAGAGCTTACGTCTCTCTCTCTCTCTCTCTCTCTCTCTCTCTCTCTCTCTCTCTCTCTCTCTCATTTATCAGACCTCCTCTTCCTACCCTCAAGACCTGTCACAAATTGGTGCCAAAATATTCAATAATCCAATAGGTGGTTAACGTAGTTCTCCTCCTCCTCCTCCTCCTCCTCCTCCTCCTCCTCCTCCTCCTCCTCCTCCTCCTCCTCCTCCTCCTCCTCCTCCTCCTCCCCCTTAGATGCGACACATCCATTTATAACTCCCTCTCCCTCTCCCTGTTCCTCCTCTCCCTCCTCCTCATCCTCTTATATACGTGCCAGTTGCTCGAGTTATTTTCTGTCTCTCTTTCTATCTTTTCCCATTGATTTTTTCCTCCCTCCTATTTTCCTTGCCTTGCATTATATTGGTACCGGAATGACAACTTGCCGATCTATATGCGCTAATGTCTGTTTTATTTTTTCCCTTCCATCGTTATTAATCTTGTTTTTTTTCTTTTATTTTCATTATCACACAAAACATACATGACATTATTTTTCAGTTGAAGTCACACACACACACACACACACACACACACACACACACACACACACACACACACACACACACACACACACACACACACACACACACACAGACATTTAAGATACTTTTAATTGGCGGTGAGTCGAACAGAGAGCTTCACTTTTTTGCCTTCGAGATCACTTAGCAGAGAGAGAGAGAGAGAGAGAGAGAGAGAGAGAGAGAGAGAGAGAGAGAGAGAGCAATAAAAATAAATGCCTGCGCGATTGCTTACTTTTTAATACATCATTTTTTTTCCACTCCATCGTGCAAAACAAAGCAAAGCAAAAACCCGCCCCTCTTACTTGCCCGTAACACAAAGGCAGGGAAAGGGGAACGAGTAACTTCATACGCGAATTTCACTGCATAAAGAAAATCACAAAATATCGCATGCAACTTTTTCCAGTCAAAGAAGAAAAAAATGAATAATAAAAATGAATAACACGAGTAGAAAGAGAGCGTGGGTTGCAGAGAGAGAGAGAGAGAGAGAGAGAGAGAGAGAGAGAGAGAGAGAGAGAGAGAGAGAGAGAGAGAGAGAGAAAGAGAGAATCACAACCACATTCAATGCTCACACACACACACACACACACACACACACACACACACACACACACACACACACACACACACACACAGACACACACACACACTGGAGGCAAATCCTTTCATGGCTGCCATTAAATATTTGCTTTTTCCTCCACCTCACATTCCCGGTCCGCGTCGCAGCTCCCAGCGTGTCCCTCACTGAAACACGAGTCTCGTTTTAATCATCGCAGCTCTGACCACCGGCGCCCCAATGGCCTGTTAACAGAGAATTGTGTTCCTCGATACGGCAGCTGGGAGGGACGAGCGAGTGTGACCATTGGGGAAAGAGCGAGGCGATAGTAACGGTTCTGCAGGTGTGAGGTGTGACTGGGCAGGTAGGAAAAGAAGAGGATGAGGCATGAGGGACGAGCGGGAAAGAAGAGGGATGAGGTGTGAAGAGTGAGTGAGCAGGTAAAAAAAAAGAGGAGGGTGAGGTATTAGAGACGAGTGGGAAAGGAGAGGGATAAGGTGGGAAAAGTGAGGTAGGCGTAGAATGGTGAGGTATGATGTGTGATGAGTGTGATGGGTGAGATGTGAATGGGCTAAGCAGGGAGAAGAGAGGGATGAGCTGTGAGGTGTGAGGGAAGACGTGGAAAAGGAAAGGAATGAGCCATGACAAGTGAGGTGTGAGGGAGATTAGAAGGGAAAGGAGAAGGACGAGGTGCGAGTGGGGATAAATAGGGAAACAAGAGGGATGAGTATTAAGCTGTGAGAGGAATAGGTAAGGAAAGGAGAGACATGGGTGTGTGACAAGTGAGGTAGGAAAGAAGAGGAATGAGATGTAACAGGTGTGAAGGAAGATAACCAGCACTACTCACATATACTGGGATTAGTGTCTGGAAATTGTGTGAATGATGAGGGCAGAGTGCAAATGAGAAATGACACGTCTGATGATGAAGTAGAGAATATAACATGCACACACACACACAAAAAAAGAACATACAACAGCAGTGACTGAAAACTTTGTGATACACGGTGAAAAAAGACAGGCGTGACGATGCAATAAGGTGTATAACATAAAAAAAAAAAAAAACGTATGAGTATGTAACAGCAGTGACTGAAAATTGTGTTGTGTGAATGGACAGTCAAAACGATAATTGGGAAGATTGATGACACTGGCTCTATGTATGCGGACGAGTATATACGAGTGAATACATACTGGTATTAGCAATCTCGGTTGTATATGTATGTATGATTTCCGTGACGTTTAATTAGTTGGCCAGCTGTGTTTTGTTTTATGGTTTCTGTGTCATTTTTGTCTTAGTGAAATACGCAGCCCTCTAATAACTTCAGGCTTATCAAAACACGAGAGAGAGAGAGAGAGAGAGAGAGAGAGAGAGAGAGAGAGAGAGAGAGAGAGAGAGAGAGAGAGAGAGAGAGAGAGAGAGAGAGAGAGAGAGAGAGAGAGAGTGTGTATGTGTATGAATGAATAAGTGTGTGTGTGTGTGTGTGTGTGTGTGTGTGTGTGTGTGTGTGTGTGTGTGTGTGTGTGTGTGTGTGTGTGTGTGTGTGTGTGTGTGTGTGTGTGTGCGTGTGCGTGTGGGAGAGATAAGGCCATACGTTATGTTTCCAACTATAAAGAAAATGTGATGCAGTGCTTAACCTTGAGATGATCGAGAACGTGTAGAAAATGCAGTAAGATGGATAGCGCCTGGGTCTAATAATGTGCATATATAAGCGTCACGGTGTGTAAAATTGACGGTAATACACACACCGTCAGACCAACACCTAAAAAGAATTTGCATATTACGATCAACTTCGGTGGAGGCGGCGAGGGAAGAGTTGGGAAAGGAGGAGGAGGATCAGGAGGAGAGGGACGTAGGAGAGGGACGGTGATGAAGGGAGTAAGAGCCAGCGGAGGAGGGAAAGAAGGTTCATGTTAAAAGATAATGGAAGGAGGAGGAGCGGTGTAGACATGGCGCGTTTCAGGCAGGCGTGGAATGACTGCTGCCTAAAACTAAGGTCGGCACTCTGAAACACTTCTGCCCGTTCCTCGACTACTTTTGTTAGGCTCTACAGTACTTGAGGTGGTGAGGGCTTCAAAGGATGATTTTACTACGGGTCTTGCAACAGACAAACAAGATTCATATATTAGTAACAGAAGAAACGCTTACGGCGGCCTTTGAAAGTAGTCGTGGCAAGAAGGCACGCCGTTTCAAAATAGGGTCACAGAGACTGGCCACAGTGTTCAGCGAGAGACAATTTCAAAGTCTCCACACTGGCAAACCATCCAGAAGTGCTTTGCTAACTCATCCCTGGCACTTCCAACTTTGCCTCTATTACTACCGCTACTACTACTTCTATAACTACTATTACTACTATCAGTAAGTCATAAGGGGTTAGAAGGGCAAGCAAGAGGGAAAGGGAAAGAGAGAGGAGATAGATAGAAAGTGCGTCATATGCATGCAAATAGGGCGCTGCATATTTACCTGTGTTTGAAGGCAGGATCTTTGCTCCCTCCCCCTGAATACTTATCTCTTATATACCGCTAGAGTTATATTGGAGAGAGTCGGGAGGTGGAAAGTTGTGTGTGAGATTTTGTGTTCTTGTTAAGGGAGTGGCTTTCTGAAGAACATATCACCGGGTACTCTGTATATATATATATATATATGAGAGAGAGAGAGAGAGAGAGAGAGAGAGAGAGAGAGAGAGAGAGAGAGAGAGAGAGAGAGAGAGAGAGAGAGAGAGAGAGAGAGAGAGAGAGACTGTTTACATATTCATGAATGCCTGGCGAAGTTTTCCCTTTGCCGTAATAGACTGAGAAGTGCGGCATTCACTGGTATGACATCGTGTACGTCCGGAAACTTTTGTAACCACCATTCATACTTAAATGTAGTACGCGAATGACCGTCCTCTTCGTATATTTTGTCGGGGAAAGCGAGTCTTCAAGGGAACTTTTTACATAGTGTGACGTTTTTCCTTCATATTCTTTACATACTAGTTAGAATAAAAAAAAAGAGGAAAAGTAAAAAAAAAAAATATATATGCAGTAATGGACCAAAATTAACATGAAAACACGCCTTGTTTACTTTACATATCCATGCATTTCTCGTTCAGACTCTTTATCTGCCTGCCTGTCTTTCTGTCCATCTGTTTCTGTCTATCTCCGTCTGGTCTGCTCTTTCTTCCTTCCTTCTGTCTATCAGTATCCCTTCACGTTAGTTTTTATTTTTATTTTTATGTATGTTTTCCTGCTTATCGTTTGCTTTATACATCAGTGTTTCTCTCGTCAAATCCCAATATTTACTATCTATCTGCCTTTTGTCAGTTTATCTATCTATCTACTGTTTTACAATCAATTTACCTATTTAATGCTTCAATCAACCCTCATATTTCCGATTTCTGTAACAATTTGTCTCTGTTCATTTCCCATCTCTCATTTTATTTCACCTGCCTGCATCTCTCGCCACCTTGCCTTCCCCACAACAAACATTACGCAAGGTGAATTAAACATATACATTTACCTGCAGCCTCCACACTCTGGGCGCCGCACCTCAGCTCCGCCTTAAAATACGTACCTGCAAAGAAGAACACAATGGTTAACTTCACACCCAAAAACACATGAAAGGAAGTGGGGGAGGAGGAGGAGGAGGAGGAGGAGGAGGAGGAGGAGGAGGAGGAGGAGCAAAAATATATAGGATGATGTAGAGCGAAGGAGGAAAAGAACAATTAATCACCTTAACAAGAAGTTTGTGTGTGTGTGTGTGTGTGTGTGTGTGTGTGTGTGTGTGTGTGTGTGAGAGAGAGAGAGAGAGAGAGAGAGAGAGAGAGAGAGAGAGAGAGAGAGAGAGAGAGAGAGAGAGAGAGAGAGAGAGAGAGAGAGAGAGAGAGAGAGAGAGAGAGAGAGAGAGAGAGAGAGAGAGAGAGAGAGAGAGAGAGAGAGAGAGAGAGAGAGTAAAAATAAAGCGTCTTAGTAAGTTTTCACGCACCCTATTTTAATTGATTACACGTGCGGCAGGAAGAGGAAGAAAAGCAGGAAGAAGAGGAGGAGGAGGAAAAGGAGAAGTATGAGGAGGAAGAGGAAGAGGAAGAGAAGGAGGAGAAGGTAAAGGAGAAGGGGGAGAAGGAAGAGAAATAGAAAGACTGGCTGTAAACAGAATGAAGAGAAGAGAAGTGGAGAGAGGAAGGTGAGGGAAGGAGAAAAGAAGGAAGAAAGTGAGGTGAGGTCTTATTTATGTTCCTTCCCGCCAGCTTCATCATCCTCGCCGGCTGAGGCTCCCGTCTGTCTGTCTGGGTCGGGAAACTCAAATCAAGCGAGACCTTTCGTGGCTTCCTGGCGCCGAGAATTCATCAAGTTTCAAAAAATTTCCGTTTCGAATCAGGAAGTCTTTCTCCACCTGTCTATTTTTGTCTGTCTGTGTGCCAGTCTGTCTTCGTCTTCCTAAGTAGAAGTTTACGTGCTTCCTTGTTGTTTAAGATCTTTTTATCTTCACTATTTCCTGGTTGTGTGTGTGTGTGTGTGTGTGTGTGTGTGTGTGTGTGTGTGTGTGTGTGTGTGTGTGTGTGTGTGTGTGTGTGTGTGTGTGTGTGTGTGTGTGTGTGTCTAAAAAGTGATGTGTTAGAGTGATTAAAACAACTAATGTCTTTAACCACTTGAGCACTGGAAAGCATTTTTACCACGAGTTTGGCTATGATTAGACGATTTTATTTACATTAAGAGGAGTTTATAGGGGTCAGAATATTAATGGCCAGAATCTTAATTATTCTAATCCCTACAAACGTTTATGAAGCAGTAATAAGCAAAATTGATATAAAAATGCGTCATAGTACTGAAGGGGTTAATGTCTTCGGTGATTTTATTGCTTCCCTAAGACTTGAAGACAGACATTCATAAACTACTGTATTCTGTTCCTAATGCTGTCTGTTGCTATAGGATGAAAATATGAATGTTACTTTTTTTTATAATTCCAGAGTGAGTGAATGAATGACTGACTAACTGGGGTAATTCTTTGTTGGTACTCAAAGGAAACATAACATTATTTTTTTATAATTCCAGAGAAGACTGACTGACTGAGTAATTCTTTGATGGTACTAGAGGAAACATAACGCTGACACTGTTTTCTTTTTAATATTAGACTTTTGCATTATGAAGTCCTTACGTCAAAACACAGATTAACTTAGGAACGAAGAGTGAAATAATGTTTATGAAATAGTTTAGTGTCGCTACTGATGAGTTTCCTTAACAAAAATGTATCTTTAGTGACCGCCGTGGTCTGATGAAACACACACACACACACACACACACACACACACACACACACACACACACACACACACACACACACACACACACACACACACACACACACACACACACACACACACACTACGACTTAACATCAGAGTACAAGATTAAGTCGACATTAGTTACGTATCTATCAGCTGCGGTGGTGGTGGTGGTGGTGGTGGTGGTGGTGAGAAATCAAGGGCGATGAAGGAGCATTATCACGGTAACGACTGTCATTTGTCTGGCGTCAGTGGGGTTCCAGGCGGGTGAAGGGAGAAGGGAGAAGGGGGAAGCGGGTAAGGCAGAGAAGGCGGGACGCTGACGCACCCTTCAAGGCGCCCTCAGGAGCCGTGAACAGAAGGGGCGGCGCCACACACACACACACTGCTGTAGATAATCCTTAACTGCTTCATCTCCTGTGTGGGTTTTGGGAGGGGGGCAGGGAGGAGAAGGGGGAGGTGTAGTATCAATCCCCTGCCACTTCCTTCACGTCTTCCATAATCTTTACTTCCCTTCCCATTTCCTGCGTTTATTATTTTTTTTTTTTATCTTTCTTTATACCCTGAGATATATATTTGTTCCCCCCCACTCTCTCTCTCTCTCTCTCTCTCTCTCTCTCTCTCTCTCTCTCTCTCTGGTAGTGCTTTTCGAGTATATTACATTTAAACACTTGTGTCTTAATTAGTCAAATACGACCCGTGTTAATTCCTCGATTAGTTATAACTTACGTTTTACCCATGTGTACACTCAAAGTTGATACACTGTTTGCTCATTGCATTACGAGGATGTTTGCGTAATTTGAATACACGCGCCTTTACATTTATTACGTCTCTCTCTCTCTCTCTCTCTCTCTCTCTCTCTCTCTCTCTCTGTTTCGCCCACGCAAGCTGATTCAAGTCTTTGTGGATATCATAACTTGGATTCTAAGACAACGAACAGGATTTTTCAAAGGCTCTTGTGTATCCAATATCGTTTCATTTTTCTTTCTCCGCTGTGTATTACTCCTCTGTATTTTTAAGCCCAAACTTTTCTTGTATTTTCAGAAACTTTTCGTCCGATCACCGTTTTATTTCGTCTATTTTTTTCCTTTTCTTACTGTTGGCGATATATCTTACTTGGGTTTTCCTCTTTGAAGGGTAACCGTTTTTTTAATTCTTTTTATATATATCACCGTTCAGCATTAATATCTATCTTCTTTGTGTTTTCCTCTTTTGAAGGGTAGACATTTTTATCTATTATCGTTCAACATTAATGTCTATCTTATTTGTGTTTTCCTCTCAGAAGTGTAGACATTTCTATATATTACTGTTCAACATTGATATCTATTAGTACATATTTTCCCTTTTCTTGTAATATCATTTGCTTTGTTGCTGTAAGGATAATACTAAGTACATAAATTCATTCTTCACCGGTCCCAGTTTGGTTCAGCCCACTTCTCTTTATTTACTCCAGCGGTGTTCAGTCTAACAATTTTCACCTCGGCACAACCCAGATAAACCCATTTCATATAAGGTAAACACATCACCGCTTAGCATAGACAAGTGCACTTCAACCTAACTCATCCTAGTTCAATAACAGGTCAGCTCAGCCCAATACAGTAAATATTTCAGTACTGGGACTCATTTTTACCACGAGTTTTGGGCATGATTAGATGATTTTATTTATATTAGAAAGGTCTACGGAGGTTAGAAGATTGATGTCTTGAGTCTTCCCTATTTTAATCCTAACACGAGTTTCTGAAGCTGTACAAAATCAATACAGTAAATACTTCAGTACTGGGACTAACTTTTAACCACGAGTTTTGGGCATGATTAGATGATTTTATTTATATTAGAAATGTCTACGGAGGTTAGAAGATTAATGGCTTCAGTCTTCCCTATTTTAATCCTAACACGAGTTTCTGAAGCTGTACAAAATCGCCAAATGGTAAGCAGAATAAGTATGAAAACGTGTCATGGGATTACATGGGTTGAGTCCAATCTACCCCATCACATGTACAGTCCAATTTAACATCCTTATCTTACCGAGTCACCACTTTGTTTTACACTCACTATAGATGAAAAACAACTTAAGACTCACCTCTTTTCAGTATATCACCCTGTCTTGTTCGAATTAAAACTACACGAAGGGAGAGGACAAAGATTACAGGGGTGAGTATGTAAACGGAGGCTGGATAAGGCGTAGGAGGGAAGAGTGAAGGGGAAGTAACGTAAAGATGGGATGGAGTGAGAGAGGGAGAGTGAGAGCGAGAGGTGTTGGTTCAGGTGATTGAGGAGGCGTGAGTAAGGCCAGGTGTGTGCAGGGTGGTGAATTAACAAGCCTCTGTACCTTGTTAGACCCAGCACGGATTGGCTAATTATAGATCATGATTGGTTTGCACAGAGAGAGAGAGAGAGAGAGAGAGAGAGAGAGAGAGAGAGAGAGAGAGAGAGAGAGAGAGAGAGAGAGAGAGAGAGAGAGAGAGTGTACAGTGCAAACAACCTGCCTCTTTTCCTCCTCCGTTCCCATCTTCCTCTCCTTTCCTTTCTTCCTTCCCCCATCGTTCCTCAAGGTCTTCATTATCCCCTCCAATCACCTTTCTGTCCCTCTCTCGCGTCCCTCTCGTGCTTCTCTCCTATTCTTCCTTCCTCCTTTTCTCCTTCCCCCCCTACCGTCCCCCGCCAGGCCGGACTGATGAGTCTAATTTCAGCGGCGGCATAAAATACTAAATATTACTCTGGAAGATGACCAAGAAAAGGAGGAGGAGTAGGGAAAAGAGAAGAGGAGAAGGAAGAAGAGTAAGAGGAGGAGGTGGAAGGAGGAAAGGAGACAGACATACCAATGCAAAGAGGAAAATATTTTCATCCAGATTTATCTTACGTTTTTCTTTATTTTTTTTTTAGATATTTACGTTGGAGTGTCCAGGAGTGAATGGAAGAAAAATAATTACTTGGATATTCAAAGATAAAGATAAAATTGCGTGGGAAAAAGATTATAAATAGACACACATTTTTGGTAACAGGTAATTTCCGAGCAGAGAGGTCATGGCATTGGGAAATTCTCTCTCTCTCTCTCTCTCTCTCTCTCTCTCTCTCTCTCTCTCTCTCTCTCTCTCTCAAGGCCATAGCCGAGCATAATTAAACAAAAATAACCACCCATCATCTCATAACGTTCATTAAAACTTGCAATTTGCACAGTACAGTCACCCTTACGCTAACAAATCACTGCACGGCCTCATAACCGAAACAAAACGCGTTCACTCCGGCCACTTGAGCAGCTAATGCCCGTAACTGTGCTGGCCGTGAGCATCTTAATTGGTCCTCGTTCACTGTGCCTTTCTCTCTCTTTGCTTACTGGTACAGAGAGTCGAAGTGAATTTACCTTACCTGCCGGGCATTTGTAATTAGAATGCACACGTGTTTGAGTTTCTCGTATGCGCAGTGAGCCGTGTTTCTGTGACTACTGCTGGAATTACTGCTCCTACTGCTGCTGCTTCTGATGATGATGATGATGCTTTTGCTGCTTCTCCACCTCCTCCTCCTCCTCCTCCTCCTCCTCCTCCTCCTCCTCCTCCTCCTCCTCCTCCTCCTCCTCCTCCTCCTCCTCCTCCTCCTCCTCCTCCTCCTCCTCCTCCTCCTCCTCCTCCTCCTCCTCCTCCTCCTCCTCCTCCTCCTCCTCCTCCTCCTCCTCCTCCTCCTCCTCCTCCTCCTCCTCCTCCTCCTCCTCCTCCTCCTCCTCCTCCTCCTCCTCCTCCTACTACTACTACTACTACTACTACTACTATATCTACTACTACGCTACTACTACTACTACTACTACTACTACTCTACTACTACTACTACTACTACTACTACTACTACTACTACTACTACTACTACTACTACTACTACTACTACTACTACTACTTATATTACTACTACTACTAATTATACTACTACTACTGTATACTACTACTACTACTACTACTACTACTACTACTACTACTACTACTACTACTACTACTACTACTACTACTACTATTACTATTACTACTACTACTACTAGTACTGCTACTACTACGATTAGTAAGAAAACAAGAACAACAGCAACAACAAAACTACAAAAACAATGATAATAAAATAATGATAAAATAAAAAATAAAAAAAATAATAATAATAATAATAATAATAATAATAATAATAATAATAATAATAATAACAATAACAATAGAAATAAGTAATGGTAGTACGTGGTGGTGGTATTAATGTTACAGCACTAATGGTTTCTCTTGCTTAGTACGCCCCAGGATATAAAGTAATGAATATACGATTGTTTCCGTAGCGGCGTGGACTTTATCTGTTCTGTTTTGCATATTGAGAAGGAAACGCTCGCATCTACTTATTAAATGAGGTTATTACATTAAAGATATGTAAATGCTATGAACTTTTTGACCCGCTACGAGCCTGATTTTGTGTCTGGCTCGATGTTTTATGGGTATTTCCTATTTAAGTGTGAATATCAAAGCGTTTTGAGTACATGCAATATATATTTATGTGTGCATCTATTATTGGTAAAGATGTAATATTTAGTTCACGAATTTGGGAACATGAAAATTACGTACACTGTAATTACTCTAATCAAGTGAATACATTTCCCGTTTCATAATGAATCGGGCGGGACCAAGGATTTAATTATGCACGTACTTTTCTTTTTCTTCTTCTTTTTCTTTTTTTTTCCTTTCCACCTTTTCTCTCTCTCATCTTCATCCCCTCCACTTTTTTTTTTTCCCTTAATTAATGCCACAACAGCGGTTAAAGATCCACTGGCCTTCTTGTTCACTATTATTACTATTATCATTAACATTATCGTCATCATCACCATTCTCTACTTCGTCATCACCTTCATAACCATTCCTATGATGATTATAGTTTTTTGGGTCATCATCACTGCCACCATTATTTTCATAGCTACCATCATTTTCACTATCATAGACACTTTTATTAACATCATCACCACCAATATGAACGCCAGCAACAACACTATCAACGCTATCATTATCGCAATACTCATTTACCATATCCGATAACATTTTTCACCTATCATACAGTGACCGTTTTTCATTAGTACCCACCATCATGGCCGCCACAGACACCAACATCCTCAATAAGATTAATTATATCGAGCAACTGTTACCATCACCACGACCTTTGCTTTTTAAGATAGATTTTTTTGTCTACGCAAGAGGGAGAGCTGCCAAAGACAACAAAATATTAGTAAGAAAAAGACGCACTGGAAATACAGGTTCCCTAAAAGATCTTAAAGGAATTAACCAAAAGATACGGACAAATGTCTTGAAACCTCCCTCTTAAAAGAAGTCAAGTCGTAGAAAAATGGAAATACAGAAGCAGGCATGGAGTTCCAGAATTTAACAGTGAAAGGTATGAATGATTGAGAATATTTAGTACTAATCCCTTCACTACCAGGACGCGTTTTCATATTCATTCTGGTTACTATTTGGTGATTTTATACAGATTCACAAACTTATATGCGGAATGAAACCGTGAAGACTCAAGCCATTAATCTTCTGACTTCCAAGGATCCTTCCTAATGTAAATAAAATGTTCTTATCATACATAAAATCCCAAGGTAGAAATATGTCCCAGTATTGAAGGGGTTAATCAAATCACCACATCCTTCACTAACACTAATATCTTCATCATCACCATCATCATTATTCGCTATTGTCACCACAGCCAGCACAATTAAAGGTCACCGTCACATTATACCAGGAAACTAAACGACATCAATCCCTTTTTTTAAACTTTGGAATAATAAAGTGTGTTTGAATACCACTGAAATACATAGCAAACAGTTTCATGTAATAAGAATACAACCCCTTCCTTTGCCGTCCATTCCTCAACTTTCCACTCAAGACAACAGTATCAGATCAACAACAACAACAACTACAGCCGAAACAACAACTAAATAAACTATTTCTATGTAAATCAACGAATAAAACAAGAAAAAAATAATCAATAGGAACAACTTGCACTTTCCCTCAAAACAGAAACAAATGAATAGATAAAAAAAATAAATGAAAAGATGAAAAAAGGAATAAACGAACAAAGTAAATGATTAACAACAACAACAACAACGATAACAATACCACCACTACCACTACTACTACTACTACTACTACTACTACTACTACTACTAAAACAAGTCAGCAAACCTAAAACCAATGAATAACAACAACACACATAAGCCAGATCACACCACCACCACCACCATCACCACCACCAACAACAACAAAACAAGAATAGACTATATAATAAACAAAGAAAAGCATCACAGGTCAATTAGAATAATAACAAAAACCTTGAAAACACACACACACACACACACACACACACACACACACACACACACACACACACACACACACGGTATCCACGACGTGTATTGTCAGGTATTACAGAGCGGAGCGGCACACACAGGCAATGGTGCTCAGTATAGTCCCAGCTTTAATACCCACGGTGATTATGACCCCCACTTGTTTATGATAATTTTAATAACTGAAGTGTTGAAAGAGTGGGTGGATGAGTGTGTGGGCGAGTGGGTGGTCTGGTGGGGAGGGAGGGAGGTAGGGAGGGAGGGAGGGATGGTGGTTGGAGGAAGGGAAAGGGGGAGTGAGTGAGGGAAGTAGGGAGGGAGGGAGGGATGAAAGAACATGAGAGGGGTTTTGTGTGTGTGTGTGTGTGTGTGTGTGTGTGTGTGTGTGTGAGAGAGAGAGAGAGAGAGAGAGAGAGAGAGAGAGAGAGAGAGAGAGAGAGAGAGAGAGAGAGAGAGAGAGAGAGAGAGAGATGTTTTGTTTTTAATTTCACGGCTCAACCATTATCTGTGATACACCGACAAATTAAAACTAAATAAAGAAACCCTGACTAGTGATAATCTCTCTCTCTCTCTCTCTCTCTCTCTCTCTCTCTGTAACAACCTCTTCCTCCTCCTCCTCACACTCTCACTTCTCGCGATCCATTTTTAAATCCGGGTGTTATTCAGAAACTAGACAACATTACACGAGGTTACAACACATTTTCCCAGTGCTTAGCAGGTGGGCTTCAGCGTGTGTTTATAGGGTCGCTGGAGGCATTATGGAGTAGGGGTGGAGGGGGAAACATTCACCCTAAAAATATTTACCCGAGAAACGAGACACACAAGTGCTCTATATTAAAAGCTTGGGCGAGACGAGAACAGAATTGGTCTATTACACGCCTCGCACGATTTCCACGCCGCGGGGACGAAGAGATAATGGAGAGAGAGAGAGGAAGAAGGAGAGAGAGAGAGAGAGAGAGAGAGAGAGAGAGAGAGAGAGAGAGAGAGAGAGAGAGAGAGAGAATTACTGACTGTAGATATCCTGTTATCTTCAAATCTAAACGTACATAAAGTTGTGAAGGCTATTCGTATGACAAGTTTACTATTAAAGCTGTATGTTCTTTCCTCTCTCTCTCTCTCTCTCTCTCTCTCTCTCTCTCTCTCTCTCTCTCTCTCTCTCTCTCTCTCTCTCTTTCTCCAAGACCATTTTAATCCTACCCCCACCACTCGTAGCCTTTCCCACAAATCTTTTACTGGGGGTCAAGTCAACCTG
The DNA here is from genome assembly GCF_017591435.1 of Portunus trituberculatus. Taxonomy (NCBI): domain Eukaryota; kingdom Metazoa; phylum Arthropoda; class Malacostraca; order Decapoda; family Portunidae; genus Portunus; species Portunus trituberculatus. Next base: position 28,868,195 of record NC_059302.1, read on the forward strand.
GCCCACCTCTCTCAAGCCTCTCAGGACCTTAATTCATTCTGATAAAAGCCTCTAAAAGTCGTCGCAGCGAGAGGGTGTCTGCGTCCCACGTGGAGCACTGAGCTGAAGGTCCTCAAGGTGAAAATCTCTGAAAGTGGAGCTATGAAAGGCGGCGGGAAAGTGGGTTGGCTGAGGATAAAGGGAAGGATGTTTGATTTACGGTTGTGGGAACAGGTAAGGATCGGTTCAGCTTGCTCTAGTTGAGGATCTATTGAGAATCTATTGCCTTACGGTTTGCTGGGTTGGTGGAGGTGGTGAGGAGGAAGTAAAGGTGTGACTAGCAGTGTGTGTGTGTGTGTGTGTGTGTGTGTGTGTGTGTGTGTGTGTGTGTGTGTGTGTGTGTGTGTGTGTGTGTGTGTGTGTGTGTGTGTTTCAGTGTGCTTTTGAGTGGCTGGCGGTGGAAATAATTTAATGCATGCGGGTGAGAACAATCTACTTTTAAGAATCTTTGGCAATATGGAAGTTGTTAACGAAAGCCGGGCAGAAAGAAAGTACATCTATAAACCTCAGAGGAAAACCAATTATCTTAGACACTAGACGCTGTGATTAAGAGAGAGAGAGAGAGAGAGAGAACATATACTAAAGCTCACAAATGTGTACTAGCGAACTAATATTGTAACAGTACTAGAGCAAGTTATGTGTGTCCACTCCTTTCAATGATGTCTTTATCTCAAATACTCAACTTTATACATTCCACCCCAGCTCCTTCCCGCGTCGTTCCCATCACAATCGCTTCTCTCCACACTCCCAATGCACAAAACTCCTTCAGCAAGTGTACCATCAGGTCTGCTCAAAGCCATATCTACCTTCCAGCCTCCCTATCCTCCAGCGTGGTCCAGTAAGCCTGCCCATCCTCCGTCAGTCTCCCCAAGCCCCATAGCCTGCCACATATCCTGTAGCCCAACCCAGCCTGTGCTCCCAAGTGTGGCCTTCAAGCTTCCTTCCCCCGAGGCTGTTACCCGCGGCAGCAGCATTTATTTATCCAGCGAGTTGTTTTGTGGGCAAAGTTTAATAATAAAAATGTTTTAAATTATGCATGGAGGGGAAAGGAGGGGAAGGCTGCGGGAGGAGGGAGAAAGAGGGAGAGGGCAGGCATTCGCGCGTGGAAAATATGTTAATCTACTAAGTACGACGAGAGAGAGAGAGAGAGAGAGAGAGAGAGAGAGAGAGAGAGAGAGAGAGAGAGAGAGAGAGAGAGAGAGAGAGAGAGAGAGAGAGAGAGAGAGAGAGAGAGAGAGAGAGAGAGAGATTAACCATGAAGTCGTGACATGTGGGACAATAGATGTGATGCTGCAGCTTAGAAATTAAACATGTAAAATATCTAAAAAAGACAAAAGAAAAATAAAATAAGGTATAAGGCAATCAAGAGTTTTAATGTACACTTCCTTTTAATTTGCGTGAGATATAATGAAACAAAAACAAAAAAAGTCATATCTACTGATTTGTGTTGCAGTGACGAGTTTTCTGCGTGTGTGTGTGTGTGTGTGTGTGTGTGTGTGTGTGTGTGACGAATGCTTTGATGACTTACGTTTTCTTTCTCTCTCTCAAACGAACACACACACACACACACACACACACACACACACACACACACACACACACACACACACACACACACACAAATCTCCCAGGCACTACTGATTAAATTTCTCTTTGAAGAAGGAGAGAAAAAAAGGAAGGTGGACTGAAAGAAAGAATGGAAGAAAAGAAAAAGAAAAGAAAAAGAAGACTGTTGCTGATTTGGCGACGAGGACGAGGACGAGGCAGACGAAACACAACCTTTAGGCGACTCACACACTAACTGCATTAACGCTAATTACACTCCGCAGGTAAAGAAAGACGGACAGGTGAGCTGGGGTTGACAGGAAGGTGCTAGCTAACCTAGTGACTTTCTGTAAACATTAGGTATGTGTAAACTACAGGAATAAAAGGGGTATGTAAGACTGTATGTATCTCTCTCTCTCTCTCTCTCTCTCTCTCTCTCTCTCTCTCTCTCTCTCTCTCTCTCTCTCTCTCTCTCTCGACAACTTCCTGACCACCACCTCTCTTCCTATGCGTTCATTCCACTCCCTCTCCCTTTCTCTTTCGCCTCACGCCCCTCACTCTTCCCTCTTCCCGCTTCCTGCCCTTATTCGGCATCCCCTCCGCCCTTATTATGACGAAAGGCCTCATAACTGTCTTCCCGGGGGACAAATGGCGTGTGTGTGTGTGTGTGTGTGTGTGTGTGTGTGTGTGTGTGTGTGTGTGTGTGTGTGTGTGTGTGTGTGTGTGTGTGTGTGTGTGTGTGTGTGTGTGTTTGTGTGTGTGTCTAAAAAATACATAATTGATAAATCGCTTTCCACACCTGGATTTGATATATAATGATGGAGAAAATAATAACATTAAACTATTTCCTGTTGCATTGTATTACCTTAATAGTGGGATTAGATTTTACCTGTGTGGCAAATGATTAAATGAATGATTACAACAGTTTAGCTGATATCAAATTTTTTTTTTTAGGTAACGTTGACCTATCACTATTACTACTACAACAACAACTACTACTACTACTACTACTACTACTACTACTACTACTACTACTACTACTACTACTACTACTACTACTACCACTACAATCTCCCCTATATCTATATATCCTTCTCCTCTGCCAATCCTTCCATTCATCTCTAAAACTTCTGGGTCGTGAAGTCAGCCACTGCAAAGACTCAAATTGTTCACAGCAGGACAACTTGATAGAAAGGCTCTCCCCCTTCCCAACTCTCGCCTCTTTTCTTCTTTCCTCCCTCTCCCTTTATCCAAGTCTCCTTTTCCCCCTTTCTCCCGACTGTGGAAATAAAGTTTTGTTTTCCACTCTGTTCTCTGGGAAACGAGGAGGAGGAAAAGGAGGAGGAGGAGGAGGAGGAGGAGGAGGAGGAGGAGGAGGAGGAGGAGGAGGAGGAGGAGGAAGAGGAGGAAAAGGAGAAGAAGGAGAAGGAGAAGGAGAAGAAGAAGGAAAAGGAGAAGGATAAGGAGAAGAAGGAGGAGGAGGAGAAGAAGGAGGAGGAGAAAAAAAAAACATGCCATTAAATCTGGAATGACGATTTAGAGGAGAACGAAAAAAAGAAGAAGAATGGAAGTACGCACACAGAAAAGGACTAACTACATGTGTGTGTGTGTGTGTGTGTGTGTGTGTGTGTGTGTGTGTGTGTGTGTGTGTGTGTGTGTGTGTGTGTGTGTAGTATAGAGTATCGACATCTCACTAAATCAATACAACACGAGTACTCTGAACCACTTACCCCCTCCTCACGCACACTACAACACCACTAACAACAACAACAACTACTACTACTACTACTACACCATCACCACTACCACCACCACCACCACCACCACTACCATCCCCGTCTATATGAAAATCAGGAGACAAAAGGTAGATAGCAGTGTGGTGGGTAGACAGGAGTGATTTTTAAGGCAATCGCCACGAAATAAAGGGGAAGAGCTTAATGGGGATGAGCCAGAGAGCGAATACAAAGGGCATGCCATCGCAGAACGCCAACTTCAACAACGCCGCCCACACGACCCTTTCAAATATACAAAGCGATACCGTGATAATGAGAGAGAGAGAGAGAGAGAGAGAGAGAGAGAGAGAGAGAGAGAGAGAGAGATTCATAACTAAATATAATAGAAATGAAAAAAAATAAGGAAGACGTGGGCAAAGAAATATTAGAATAAATATGTAAAGAAGTGAATTGATAAATGAATGAATGAAAATATAAAAGAATGACACAAAATATCACGAAAGACTTCAACAAAGCAAAACGAATGAAGGAAACATGAATGAATGAGAAAATAAATAAATAAAATGTAAGAGGAAAGGAAATAAGAGTTCATTACTGTGATTCGCCCCCACCTCTCTCTCTCTCTCTCTCTCTCTCTCTCTCTCTCTCTGTCTGTCTGTCTCAATATTTCTTATCCGACGAAAGACAAACAAGAAGAGAACGACGCACAGCACGACACACAGACACACACACACACACACACACACACACACACACACACACACACACACACACACACACACACACTAATAAAAACCGCAGACAAACGGATACACGAAAACAAACAGACGGACAAACATCACCACACTTGGTAAATAAAAACACCAGAAAAATCGCCGGGAAAAAAAGATACTGCGAAGAAAACCAGGGAAAGGAAAATAAGAGAGGAAAAACAAGATGAACTAAATGGCATAACTTGGCATAAGAATATATTTTTTTCCTTCCTTCTTCTGATAAAACATGTATTCGGGCTAGAATAAGTTCCCCTCCTTTTTTTTTTCTTTTTTTTTTCTTTTTGCTATGGAAATATAGGTTAGAATAAGTTATGCTAGTTACTACAAACACCTTAGGAGAAAAAAAAATAATAAAATGTCGTAGAAATATAAGAAGCTTAGTTACGTGTGGGATTCAATAATGATGATTTTACTATTACTACTACTACTACTACTACTACTTCTACAATTATTACTACTGTTACAACAACAACAATAAAAACAACAACAATACCTACAACATCAATAACATCAACAACAACAACTACTACTACTACTACTTATACCTCTACTACTTCTAATAGTACCACTACTAATGATAATAAAGAAAATAATGAGAGAGAGAGAGAGAGAGAGAGAGAGAGAGAGAGAGAGAGAGAGAGAGAGAGAGAGAGAGAGAGAGAGAGAGAGAGAGAGAGATGTGACAAAGTAAAATCAATAAAGATAAAAACCCAATACGACGTATAATAATTTCCTGGCATAATAAAAGAGAAAAAAAAACAAAACTTAGAAGGAAACGAACAAAACAGGAAACACGGGAAAAGGAAAAGAAGAAAAACAAAAACATAAGAAAAGTAAGAAAGAAAACACACGTATACACGGAGCTGGCATTGTGTAAGGTCAGAGCGTAATCAAAACACAGCGCTGGTCTTCAAAGGGTTCACAGTAATTTTCCCTCCTTCTTACTCGGGAAAGTCTTGAGGAATCTTGTGCTTGCGTGTTTGGAATTTCACCGCCGGTCCTGCTCTTGCTCGGCGCTCAGGAAGAAAAACACGAGGTAGGAGTTGCGAATTAGTAAGTTAGAAGTTATTGTGGCAAGACGAGGGAAGGTGTGGATGAGAGGAGGTAGGTGAGTGTATAGGTTTAGATGCCAAAAGAAGAAGAGTATGGATAAGATTCAGAAAGTAGAAGTTTCGAAGTGGTAAGCAAGATAAAAGGCAAGACAAGGAAAGGATATGGATGAGATGAGATAGATCATTGTAGAGTAACGATGCGGAAAAGAACAGGATGGATAAGAGTAACAGTATGGGAAAGAGTAAAGAGGAAGAAGAGACTGTGCTGATAAATTAAATGTTTGTAAAGATGGGAGGAAAAGGTTTTGGATGGAAAAATAAACTATGAAAGATGGTGAAGATGAAGAAAAAGGAGTAGAAAAGATGTTTCACTGAATAGGAAGGTTTGGAGGAGAGGAGATAGTGAAGAAGGAAGGTGAAAAGTATATTTTGGAGTAATAGTACAGGGAGAAGATATTTTGGAGTTAGTATAGGCGAAAAGAGAGAAAAGGTAAATATTTTTGTGGGGAGGGAAAAGGGAGTATTGAAGTTAACTTTAAACGAAGGAAAAGTGTAGTCTGGAGGAAGAAGAATGTTGGAGATAAGCGCAGGAGAAAAATAAGATGAAGCCGTTATTTTAGGGAAGACTGAGCAGAGAGAGAGAGAGAGAGAGAGAGAGAGAGAGAGAGAGAGAGAGAGAGAGAGAGAGAGAGAGAGAGGTGTTAGTGTGGCGTGAATGTGAAATTAATTACATGAATCACTGGCGCACACTTACTCCCTTATCCAAACCCTCACTCATCCCCCCCCTCCCGAAAAAAAAAAAAAAAAAATTGGCAAGAATACCGAAAAAGGAGAGGGAGAGAGAGAAAAAAAGAACAGAACGAGAAGAAAGAAAACAGACAAAGAGAACGAAATATGGCAACAAATAAACCCAGACCTTGACACGACACAACGTTTGGTCTGCTTGTCTTTTTCTCTCTTTTTTTTTCGTTTCCCTCACAACTTAAACTAATAACGGATAATCGAGTCAACGAAAATGAAATACAGGAAAGCAAAAAAAAAAAAAAAAAAAACAAGATAAAAAAAGAGAAAAAAGCCACGACTTATAATAAAAAAATTGAATAAAACTTTTCCATTTTTTTCATTTTTTTTTACAATCCGGTTAGTGAGTTATCCGGAGAGCGATAGATGCTGGAAATTAGATAATCCGTGCAGGTAATTATCGACACAGCCATCACGAAGCCGGCGGACTCACGACTATGGGGGGAGGCGAGGGGAAGGGGAAGGACTGAAGGGCAAGGAGTGGAGCGAGCAGAGGTGGACTGGGGCAGGTAGGGGGAAGAGCATAGTGGAGCAAAGGAGTGGGAATAGCAAGGGTGGCGCAGAGCAGGACAGGACATGGTAGGACCGGCAAGGATTAGTTGTGATTGGAAGGGAGGAGAGGGGCGTGGCGTGGCGTGGCGTGGTGGTGGTGGTAGTGGTGGTGGTGGAAGTGGGACGTGGTGGAGAGGATTACAGGTGGTGTTGCGAGTGTAGTGAGCATGGGCGAGGTAGTAAGGGTGACAGTAAAGTGAGAGGTGAAAGTGTGTTTAGTATGGGGTGTTTATGATGGTGGTGAGACTGGAGGACAAGTGGAAGAGAGTTATAGAAGGGACATTGGACATAAGGAGGCCATTAATGCTTAGGTGAAAAAGGTAGTGGACGAAATAGAAAGACAAACACACAAAAGTATCGAAAGTAGAAGGAAAGTGATAAAAAAATAAAACTAGAAGTAAACATTGATCTAAAAGAAAAATATTTTGAAAGGGAAATATTTGGCGCCTTCGATCATGAATAAAGTATATCCTACGTGTGTGTGTGTGTGTGTGTGTGTGTGTGTGTGTGTGTGTGTGTGTGTGTGTGTGTGTGTGCGCGCAGGGGAGTGAAGGAGGTGTGGCTCGCAAAATAATTCACACAAACGTAAGCTCACGCAAGCGCACACAAAAATACAACACAGCACACACACACAGGCGTAAATAAAGACACACACGCATGCAAACAACAGGAACACAGCGCCACCACGCCCCTGCCGCCTTCCCTTCCACTCCCTTCTCTGCCCTTCCCTTCCCTCTTCCTGGCGTACCTTCCCTTTCCATTCCCCCATGCCATTCCTCAACTCTCTCTCTCTCTCTCTCTCTCTCTCTCTCTGTAACATACCAACTCAACGCTCTCCTTTGTCCCTTTAACACACCTGTCCCCATCTACTTCTCTCTCGTTCTCTCTGTAGACAGAAACACCTGCCAGGTAGACAGACGGATCTGCCAATAGTACAAACAAGTCATAACTCTCTGCTGCAATATTTGTCCGTTTTCTTACTGATAGTGCGAGATTAATATGTTCTTTGTCCTCTTGTTTTTTTTGCATCCTTTATTCATTTTTTTTTCTCTTATAACTCCCGAAATTTCTTAGAGACTTCTTAATCCCTCACAAATTATTATCGCCTGAGCCATAACGTGTCCATTGATTATATGTATTATTTACTCCACGTCCGTGACAATCGTTCGTATATAACTTCCGTCCTTTTCCTTGCTTCTTGTCATCCTTTTCCGGAGCTTTCTTTTTTTTTTTCTTACTACCAAAATGGGATGGTCTTTTTTTTTTTTTATCTTTAGGGAAATAATTCTAGTTTTTTGCTTCATTATTACAACTTCTTCTTTGAGGAGGTTTTAGTTTTTTTTTTTTATCTTTAGGAAATAATTAATTTTTTTTCTTCATTATTGCAACTTCTTCTTTCGTTGTAATCCATGCCCAGTGTCTGAAGCAATACGGGAGAAGAGAAATACGTCACTAAAAAAACAAGATGGTCATGAAAAATAGAAATCGGTGCAATACGACGCAGAAAACAAGGAAGAAAAAAAAGGAAGATAGAGACGAAATGACAGGTAATCAGTGAGGCGGACAAGCACAATTAGAGAAACGCTAAACAGAGATCAAGATTAATAGACTGACACACAGAGACATACGGAACGACAGGCAGGAAGTAAAAAGGAAAAACAATACTGGAAGATAAAGAAATATACGCAATCCTAGGACACGAACCACACACACGCGAGGTGAGCGTCGCAGGTATATTCGGGTGAAATAATAGGCTCTGGAATAACAGGTGACAGGGGCGAGGCGTTAATCAGACAGGTAGACAGGTAAGTGTAATATAGGGTAATTTAGAGGCCATTCTGCCCTATAGAAACACAAGTGATAGGCTGCATATGATGGGGATTATGTGTGTGTGTGTGTGTGTGTGTTTGTGTGTGTGTTTCCCTGTTTGATCTGCTGCAGTCTCTGACGAGACAGCCAGACGTTACCCTACGGAACGAGCTCAGAGCTTATTATTTCCGATCTTCGGATAGGCCTGAGACCAGGCACACACCACACACCAGGACAACAAGGTCACAACTCCTCGATTTACATCCCGTACCTACTCACTGCTAGGTGAACAGGGGCTACACGTGAAAGGAGACACACCCAAATATCTCCACCCGGCCGGGGAATCGAACCCCGGTCCTTTGGCTTGTGAAGCCAGCGCTCTAACCACTGAGCTACCGGGTGTGTGTGTGTGTGTGTGTGTGTGTGTGTGTGTGTGTGTGTGTGTGTGTGTGATTCATGGCTCCGTATTTGAAGAAACTAATACAAAAATAAGTAAGTAAATAATGGATATTGTTATACTGATGTTCTTGCATTTTGTGCAATGATGGATGTAGAAATCTCTCTCTCTCTCTCTCTCTCTCTCTCTCTCTCTCTCTCTAACTTTCATGTACCGATCCAACACAAATACACACACACACACACACACACACACACACACACACACACACACACACACACACACACACACACACACACACACACACATTTCGTAGCAAGACCCTTCCCCCCCAAACATCCCTTCAATATGAGCATGTCCCTCCCTCACCCTTTGGTCTCTCCTGCACACCACCACCACCACCACCACCACGAGCGTCGCTGCTGCATCAATAAGTATGAATATGTAGTGTCACGCACCTTCAGCACGCTACACCTACACCCAGGCTACCACCATAACCACGCCCACCACTGTACTAGACACACACACACACACACACACACACACACACACACACACACACACACACACACACACACACACACACACACACACACACACACACACACACACACACACACAGATTTGAATTTATAGTAATACCGCAGACTTTTTGGCATTTCTTATCCCTTAATACTAGCATGTGTGTGTGTGTGTGTGTGTGTGTGTGTGTGTGTGTGTGTGTGTGTGTGTGTGTGTGTGTGTGCGAGCAAGCTTCGTCAGGTTGCTTGCTTGCGTGCACTAAAAGGAGGAGGAGGAGGAGGAGGAGGAGGAATGGAGGCAGTGAGGTGTGCTGCGTAGTATTGTCGTGGTGGTTGTGGTGGTGGTGGTGGCATTAGAAGGAGTAGCAGCAGGAGTTGAAAATGTATCTGTATTTCTCTCTACAATCTACATTTCCATTCACGAAAGAAAGACATTTAGAGACACGATTATAAACATTTTCCATCATTCCTTACGTTAAATATCTACTTACAAAAATTGCCGAATGAAAACCGCAATCTTACAAAAACAAAAAGTCACACAGGAAAATACTCCCCATTCCGTAACACTAAGAAAAACAACGAGCAGTAACAACAGATATAAAAAAAATAAATCATACATTCAAAATCTTTATTCCATTTCCTTAAACACAACATTTATTTAACCATCACATCAACACAGAGGAAAATTAATAAATAAACAAAAGATCAAAATAACTAAGTAAATAAATACACAAACACCACTAAAACCCACGCTACTAAACACTCTCCCTCCTTCCCTTAAGTAAAATGTTCACCAGAGCGCTGCATTTTCTCCTTGGTGATGTCCAGGTACCTCCCGCTCACCTGAGAATGGGCCCCACGAGGCTCCTCACCTGGCGGGATTGGCCACTCGCCGATTAGAAGCGTTAAGGTGAGATTAGGTGAATTACGTGAGGGGCTCCTTGCGTGGGATTTCGGTCGTGGTGGAATGGGTGAAAAATTACTAGATTGGAGAGAGGGAGGAGAAAGGGGGAAGACTCCATAAAGGTGAAGTGAAGGGGTGACTTGCCAAGGTTATGACTGAGCAGGTGAGATTAAGATAATGCAGGTGAATATACGAGGGAGATAAGGTAGGTCATTCCTTATTTTCGAGTGGGGAACGTGCTGGAAAATTAACACGGTGTAGGTGTGCATGTTTTGTTGTATATGGAAAGGTAGCAAAGAACAAGGTAAAACAGATGAGGTAGGTAGGCAATATATTTCTTCAGGTAATTATGCAAAACAAACAAATTTCGTTCGTTATATTAAGAATAGCGAGAGAGAGAGAGAGAGAGAGAGAGAGAGAGAGAGAGAGAGAGAGAGAGAGAGAGAGAGAGAGAGAGAGAGAGAGAGAGAGAGAGAGAGAGAGAGAGAGAGAGAGAGAGAGAGAGAGAGAGAGAGAGAGAGAGAGAGAGAGAGAGAGAGAGAGAGAGAGAGAGAGAGAGAGAGAGAGAGAGAGAGAGAGAGAGAGAGAGAGAGAGAGAGAGAGAGAGAGAGAGAGAGAGAGAGAGAGAGAGAGAGAGACACTATACGCACACATCTGGTCAGAGCTAATCAAGGTGATAAAATTAAGGGCATTCATCAGTGGGAGAAAGGGGAGGGTTGATAGATAGATAGATAGATAGATAGATAGAGAGAGAGAGAGAGAGAGAGAGAGAGAGAGAGAGAGAGAGAGAGAGAGAGAGAGAGAGAGAGAGAGAGAGAGAGAGAGAGAGAGAGAGAGAGAGAGAGAGAGAGAGAGAGAGCCTATCATAGATAATTCTCCGTTTATGCCCCCTATATAAACCCTCCCCAACTCCTCCCAACCCTTCCCTGCTCCCACGAACCCTCCCCCACTCCCACGAACTCTCCCCAACTCCCCAGCCCTCCCCCAGGTATCGACGCTATCCTCTCCTCGTGCAGCCTGTAATTCCGCAACTGCACGGCATTAATACCTGGCCCGCTGAACCATTTGCGTGAACACTAATTAGTCACGTTACCTGGGACAAGAGACGACGACAAAGCCAATTACTACACGACACACGACACGGCACGGCGCGATAGCCACACACACACACACACACACACACACACACACACACACACACACACACACACGTCATGGTGATGGTCATATGATTGGGAGAGAGAGAGAGAGAGAGAGAGAGAGAGAGAGAGAGAGAGAGAGAGAGAGAGAGAGAGAGAGAGAGAGAGAGAGAGAATTCATGTACCGCGATTTGTACCACCACCACCACGACCGCTAGACCCACCAACATCCTCTTTGCTTCATATCCGTTGCTGCCTGTAGCTGTTTGTTGTTAGGGTGGCAGTGCGTCTCTCTCTCTCTCTCTCTCTCTCTCTCTCTCTCTCTCTCTCACACACACACAAATGAGGCACACTGCTTACCTAATCACGTGCTGCATTACAAATCGTATGACGGTCGAGAGCCGAGCACACGAGGAGGATGAGTGGAGACCAGACAATGGCGGGAGCTCCAACGCCACT
>NC_059302.1:28884918-28887418 GCF_017591435.1 Portunus trituberculatus
GAGGGGGAAGTGTGTGTGTGTGTGTGTGTGTGTGTGTGTGTGTGTGTGTGTGTGTGTGAGAGAGAGAGAGAGAGAGAGAGAGAGAGAGAGAGAGAGAGAGAGAGAGAGAGAGAGAGAGAGAGAGAGAGAGAGAGAGAGAGAGAGAGAGAGAGAGAGAGAGAGAGAGAGAGAGAGAGAGAGAGAGAGAGAGAATTAATATATAGCTCAAAACTTTCTCCCCCTTCTATTTCTCTCCTTTTACTTATTCATTTTCTCTCTCCAAGCATGTGATTCCGTGTTTCTCCTCTGGTAGAAACCAAAGAGAATCTATAAAATGAAGCCTAAAAAAGAGCGTGTTTTCCTCCATTTTGCCGAGCAGGTGTATTTCTTGGTATTACTGCAGAGTTTCACCACAATCAGCTACGTGTTTTTACCCACCTCAAGAGATAGAGCTCCTGATTACGAGTAATTTGAACCCCATATATACTAGGTACAAACTTTTTGAATGGCGACACAGATTTTTTTAAATTTAAGCGTGTTTTGGTGTTTTGGTGATCAGCCGTGACACTAGCCTCCCGCATCAAACCCTGCCGCACACTGATGGTGTCAGGCGCTCACGGCGGCTCGGCGGGCTCCGTGACATACCACTGTCTGTTTACGCTGATTGGTTCTGTTCTTTGAAACTGAAGCGGCGGCCAATGAAAAAAACAACAAAAAAACAATTATTTCCACCAATCACGACGGCCCCTGAGTTTAGGTTTAGTTAGGTTAGGTTGGGTTAGGTTAGGTTAGGTTAGGTTAGGTTAGGTTTAGTTAGGTTAGGTTGGGTTAGGTTAGGTTAGATTAGGTTTAGTTAGGTTAGGTTAGGTTAGGTTTAGTTTGGTTAGGTTAGGTTAGGTTTAGTTAGGTTAGGTTGGGTTAGGTTAGGTTAGATTAGGTTTAGTTAGGTTAGGTTAGGTTAGGTTTAGTTTGGTTAGGTTAGGTTTAGTTAGGTTAGGTTAGGTTAGATTAGGTTAGATTAAGTTTAGTTAGGTTAGGTTAGGTTTAGTTAGGTTATGTTAGGTTAGGTTAGGTTCTTTTCTGGACGAAACAAATTTTTTCTGGTAGATTTCGGCTTGTTTTTAATTAATTTACCAGTTGTTTTTTGATGCAAATCATAATATGTTTCGGGGCTGTAAAAAAAATTGGTTGATTTGCGCCAAAACCAAGTGGTATTTTAATTAAAAGCAAGCCGAAATCTACCAGAAAAAAATAGTTTCGTTCAGAAAGGGCAAGGTGGTGAAACTCTGTAGGTTTACCTATTTCTTTACTGACAGAAGGCTGTTGAAAATAAAACCAAAAATTTTTCTCATAATACTCCGTATATCTTCTTTCTCCCATATTCAACGCATATTCGTATTTGAAAACTCTTCTGTTAGTCATCTTATTTATTCTTTCACACACATTCGCAAATACACACAAAAGTAGAGCACGGTAGCACGTCTATTTCATTCCCATCCTTTGTTCACTTTCCTTAGAATAATCTGAAGCCTTGTTAATGATTTCCTCCATGAATAAGACCAAATTTCGACTTCTCACTATTTCGACTCCTCCTCAGACTTCCCAAGTCCACATCTATACTCTCACATCTCCCACTCTATCTTTCACTCCCTTCCCACGCTTTTCTCTCTCTCTCTCTCTCTCTCTCTCTCTCTCTCTCTCTCTCTCTCTCTCTCTCTCTCTCTCTCTCTCTCTCTCTCTCTCTCTCACTCTCTCTCTCTCTCTCTCTCTCTCTCTCTCTCTCTCTCTCTCTCTCTCTCTCTCTCTCTCTCTCTCTCTCTCTCTCTCTCTCTCTCTCTCTCTCTCTCTCTCTCTCTCTCTCCTTTATCTCCCCGCGAGGCCTTTCTCTTTCAATCTCCCTCATATTATTCTCTCTATCTAGTTTCTTAATGTCTGTCTGTATGTCTGTCTGTCTGTCTGTCTGTCTGTCTATCTGTCTGTCTGTTTGTCTGTCTATCTGTCTGTTTGCCTTTCTCTCTCTCTCTCTCTCTCTCTCTCTCTCTCTCTCTCTCTCTCTCTCTCTCTCTCTCTCTCTCTCTACCTTACATCACGCCACTCCCTCCTTTCTTTTTCCCTTTTACCTCGCCGTCGCCTCATTGTTGCGTCCCTTCATCTATTCACCCCAAGCCTTCCTCTCCATCTCTCCCCACAAAGGATGCTGCTTTTCCATTCAGCATGAATAGGTATATTTCATTCTCTTACTCTGATACTCGAAGCATGTAATTTCCCCTCCATCCTCCTACAGAAGCATATTGTTATGGGGGCAAGAGGCGGTTGGGTTCGATACGAGAGGCAGGAAGGAGGCTGAGAGGGGCAAGGAAGGAGGCTGGAACGGGGATGGTACGGCGATTATGGTCTTAAGGAAGATAGTAAGTCTTATAGGGGATCGTAACAGTGTAGGTTCCTTCACTTACCTTGCGGGTAGCCGGTAAACCACTCCTCTAAAGCCGTAAGTAGGGAAGATGAGCAGTTTCATTCAACT
>NC_059302.1:28892418-28894918 GCF_017591435.1 Portunus trituberculatus
CAGCACAACGACGCGAGATACATCAACATTTGGGAGCTAAACCTTTCTGGGAGCTACATCTTTTCACCTCATATACGCCGGAGTGGGTGGAGAAGAATGAGGTGGAAACAAGGAAAAGAAAACGTATTATAATGATGATACAATTTTTTCTATTCTTTTCTGTAGTGATTAGGAGGAACTGAAGGGAGTGGTGGTATTTGTTATCTGATGGTTCGCTTCTCTGACAAATGATCTCTTTATAAATCTTAGACAGTATGCGTGTTAATGACATTCAAAATATAAATGAACGAAAAGGAACCAACAATAATGAAATGATAGCAAATATGTTATCCCGTGCGAGACAGTTAGGAATATAAAAATTAATCCTTTCACAACGGTAAGAAAATTTCACAGTATCAAAAGCAAAAATCATAAAATGTTAATCAGTCTTTGTAAGAATGAACAAGAAGGATGGAAATAAATTTTTATCTAATTATCTTTAACAAATACGATGTTTGGAGCAAGAAATCGAGCAGAAAAACCTATCAAAGGATGACTAGTAAATAAAGAACGCTATCCCAATTAGTAGAGAACGAGCAACTCTAATCTAAGACGAATTATACAGAGGCAATCCAATTAGCAGTAAACTCAAAGGCCACGCACATGAACTCTATAGACACGCGGTAAGCTTAGGTCCATGAGAGCAAATGGAATACAGGAAACCGTCCACCTCTACCACCATTACTCTAACATAGCCAGCCATCCCTTAAATTTCCTCGTGTTAGGGCCGGGATGTGCTGAGGCTGCCAGGTATGTATGTCACTTACTGTGGAAATAACACTCCTCTTGGGCAAATGAGCTATATTGCCATGACTCTCACTTTGTTTTCCGGTTATGTCCTGTATATAGTGAGAGAGAGAGAGAGAGAGAGAGAGAGAGAGAGAGAGAGAGAGAGAGAGAGAGAGAGAGAGAGAGAGAGAGAGAGAGAGAGAGAGAGAGAGAGAGAGAGAGAGAGAGAGAGAGAGAGAGAGAGAGAGAGAGAGAGAGGTACTGTGTGTGTGTGTGTGTGTGTGTGTGTGTGTGTGTGTGTTTGAACGTTGATGTTACAGTCACATCCTTTTACTAATTAAGTGCAAAGTATTAATACCGAACACACACGTTCTAAAGTAATATAACAACACTAACAGAACTAGCACCACCATCACCACCACCACCACCATCACAACACCAACAACCATCCTCAATTAAGACAATACACCAAGTATCTTCCTGACACTCCCTTCTGTCTGCACTTCTCGACTCCTTCACTCGCGCCACACTGCTCCCCTGCTGCTTCTCTTTGCGTTGGGTTTAATCAAGGCTTTGTAGTTGGCTTTCTCAAGGGAAGGAAGGACTCGGCGCCAGGTCTCTCCGCTGCATAGCCAACGTAACTACAGATTTGCATAAGTGACACAAGTGCTCCAGGGAACTCCGAGGGCGGCAGGTTCATGGCACTTAAACACACAAGGATTACTAGCTTGGTGGAGGACGCCCTTGGCAAAGAAAATTTACCTGAATCCACCTTTATGCACCGATACCTTAGGGGTTACAGGGATATAACACTACGTCTAGGAAGGAAGGAGGTAATACAATGAGCACTTTCTTCCGGACTACTGCAGGAGAGGGAGTAAAAACAGTAACTCTATACAAGACGATGCACGAGAAAAAAGAAATAATAAATTCGTTTTCTTCCACTTCCTCTTTGTCAATGTTAAGTTCATTAGCAGCAGAGTAATATAATTATGATAAAAGGGTTTTGACCTTGAAAAAACGAGAGAGAGAGAGAGAGAGAGAGAGAGAGAGAGAGAGAGAGAGAGAGAGAGAGAGAGAGAGAGAGAGAGAGAGAGAGAGAGAGAGAGAGAGAGAGAGAGAGAGAGAGAGAGAGAGAGAGAGAGAGAGAGAGAGAGAGAGAGAGAGAGAGAGAGAGAGAGAGAGAGAGAGAGAGAGAGAGACGCCTGTAATCGTGAAACTTTGAACTTGATGAGACCTTCTCCCCTCCTGCGGCACAAACAAAGTTCTCGCATGGGCTGGGAGAGACCACACAAGTTTGGCCTCCAGTAAGTGAAACCTGGGAGTAGAACCCGCAGACTTTCTTCTCTAACACAGCCCGGACAATAGTTGGGCTGCATATTGCCATGGAGTTGAAAGGCAAAGCTATGTGTGGATTGCAAGGAGAGGCTAGCAAGAGTATACGCTTTCCATTTCTTTATATGATAAGAAATATATGAAATGTTGGTTTGCAGTTTTGTAGTTATATTTAATTTTCTTTTTTCATGTTATTTGTAATCGAAATGAATACAAGGAGAAGAAAGGTCAATAAAAATTTATATTATACACGACACAGATAAAAGGAAACAGCAAAAAGAGATAAAATATAAAATAAATAAGGTTTTATAGTTCTATATGTGGATAAAATATATCATTTAATGCATGAAGGGAGTAAATAATTAAAGACAGATGGATAAAGAACGTATCATATTAA
>NC_059302.1:28909918-28912418 GCF_017591435.1 Portunus trituberculatus
CGGGTTGCCTTATTAAGAGGACTGATTGGATAGTATGATTTTTTTTATTTTATTTTTCTCCTATAGGTTTCATTGACTGAAGTGTTTGCAAGAGGGAATGACTGAAAACGTGGGGGAAATAAGTAAGGGATGTTTTGTTTACTTTTCATATTTAAAAAAAACATCATAAATAAGTCTGACATATGTACTTGTAACGCTGAATTTATCCTAGTCATAAAATAAAAGAATCCTGCAGGAAATGAAGAGTACAGCTGGCAACACCAAGAACTAATCCCAAGACAAAGAAAGCCTGACAATTTGCTCTTGAAAAGATAACATACACTGGAATTTTTACATGCACTTCAAGGCCTGAGTTTCTCTGTGGTAAAAGGCAACAAAGTCAAGGAGGAATGTAGCTGGTAATCTCGGAAGTTAGATTATTTCAGAGTTGTGAAAATCTTAAATATTTTCTTTTCAAGTAAAAAAAAATCATAGTCTTTTAATGTGTAAATTTCTTAGTCTGAGTTTATAAATTCATCTTTAAGAGAGAGAGAGAGAGAGAGAGAGAGAGAGAGAGAGAGAGAGAGAGAGAGAGAGAGAGAGAGAGAGAGAGAGAGAGAGAGAGAGAGAGAGAGAGAGAGAGAGAGAGAGAGAGAGAGAGAGAAATTCCAGGAAATGAGGTCGAGGTACGGTGTGGGTCACTCGATAAACGAAATGTAAATAATGGTAAGGGAATCCCACGTAACCTTCCTGCTCGTTAGCTGAGCGCTATCGTATTAGAATATTAATTGATACCTTGATGAATGCGGTTAATGAGGTGCAGGTGAGTGTCAGGGATAAAAAAATCTGAACCAACATATTCATTTTTTTTTCTGATCTGCATGTCTGTGACAAAAGGAAAAAAAAAAATCACGTTATATACCATCCTTAATATAATTTGCGGCACCGCGCTCCCAGCATTACCTCAACACCAGATTACGGCCAGTACTCATGCACCGATCATGGAAAAAAATGGTATGAAAAAGAAAACATCGAAAAAAAAAACTTTTATAACAGACACTGAAAAACTAAATAAGCAGTAATTGTATATATATATATATATATATATATATATATATATATATATATATATATATATATATATATATATATATATATATATATATATATATATATATATATCTCGACATCTGCCGTTGTTTGTTGGTATTTTTGAAATGTATAGATGTAAGTTAGTATGGTAATGCGCCACGCGTACAGCGAATGTAGCAAGAGGCTTTATGTGAAGACCAAACATTTTTTTTTTTCAAGATTAATCCAGAGCCATGAAGGTAAACAGTCCTATTTGTTCACTTTGTTACCTGGTGTGAGGCGAAACCCGCTTACCTGCCCCAGGAGGTACAAAACCCGCGACCCAGACGATGACCCTCTTTGTCGAAGGAAACGAGAGGAAATGGAGGGTGCAGGAAACACTGCCTGAGAAAAGACGTGTTGCGGGGGAGGAAAAACACCACCAGCTCAGTCAGCGCCATTGTAAGCCATGATGTCATTACAAGGAAAGGTTACCAGGCACCACACATCATCACCATTACTCTCTACGACACCACAGTGAGCAAAGACCACCATCTCTTCTGCCCGCCTGTTTATATCAAACAATTCAAATCAATTAAAATAAAAAAAATCTAGTATATGAAAAATTAATGTAAATAAAAGTCGTGATTTCAATTAAAATCTTAAATACACACACACACACACACACACACACACACACACACACACACACACACACACACACACACACACACACACACACACACACACACACACACACACAGAAGGAAGATGACAGAGCATGTGAAGCAACTGTATATAAAAAATATGAAGTTTACGTATCTTGTACTGAGTGAACTGATCTTGCACTGGTCCTCCAGCATGTCAGGCACCATTTTAAATAAGAAAAGTTAAAGGATAAAGGATGTAAGCTCTTTTTTGTTGATAATAACAGTAGACGTAATTATGAAGTTTAAAGGGCTTAATTCTTTTTTAAATACAAAGTAAGTAAGTGAGTTACATTAACATAACAGATATGATTAAACTTTTTATCCTATATGTGATTTTTATGACACAATCTAATTTAGTATAGGCCTAGTTTAATAGAAGAAAATAGCTTCTTAAGACTGAAACAAATAATTACTATAAACAAGGATAAATGAAAAGAATGTGAAGAAAATATAAAATAAGATAAGTGAATAAATATAAAAATAGAAAAGAAATTATAAAAAATAGATTGATTAGAAAAAAATTCATTCAAGCCAAATAAATCACGATATGTTTTTCAATTCTGGCCATCACCACTGTAACTCTCCTCCATAACTCAAGTGTCACACAAACACTCTCTAATCTTCTCCACTCATCCATTATACGCTGTCTAAGGCCACAAACTACACACCACTACACATCTATAGATCACCACGCCACAAGCCTACACGTACTCGACATCACTTAGACCGCCACACCAACG
>NC_059302.1:28917418-28919918 GCF_017591435.1 Portunus trituberculatus
GAGAGCAGCAGCGCCAAAAGACAACTTTCCTGCCATTGCTGCCATGGCGGCTGGGGACCGAGAGACAACCATTGCCTGTGTCTTCTCCGGCGCGAATGTCACTTGCCAGCGAGCACCCCACTCCTCTATCACTCGTAGCTGCTGATTGATGGCCTCAGCAGCCCGCCCACTGTCCTGGCGTGGATAGGTATAGGAGAGGGTGCAGTCATCAGCATAGGCCTTGACTCCTGGCAGTAGCTGGAGAAGATCATCCACGTAGATATTCCACAGGAGTGGGCCAAGAATTGAACCCTGTGGCACTGATGCCTCCACAGGCAGGGACTCAGATGTTTGCCCGTTGACAACCACCTTGAGGCTTCTGTCCTGCAGGTAATTTCCCAGGAGTCGTAGCAAGCCACCCTGGATGCCTTTAGCACGAAGCTTTTCCAGTAATCCGTTGTGCCATACTTTATCAAAAGCTCCAGCTATGTCCAAAGCAACCACTATAGTGTCCTTGCCGTCGTCGAGGGCGTCCTGCCACTGCCTGGTGAGAAGCATCATTAGGTCGGAGGTTGACCTTCCAGGTCTGAACCCAAACTGTTGGTCTGAGAGGAGGGCATTGTCCTTGAGATGGCTACACACCACCTCTGCCACGACCCTCTCAAACACTTTACCCACCACTGACAACAGGGATATGGGTCTGTAGTTTTTTGGGTCCGTCCTGAGCTTTTTGTGTACGGAACTACTCGAGCCTCCTTCCACACTGAAGGCCAGACGTTTTCCCGTACACAAGTTGTGAAGACTTGGGTGAGAGGGGCAGCCAGTTCCTGGGAGCATCGCTTCAGCAGGTGCGGGCTGATGTCATCAGGGCCGGTAGCTTTCTGTGTGTCCAGCCCCGCAATAATCGCTTCACCTGCTGATGCGTCACCTCCACCATGGTGACAGTCTTCTCACATTGCTGGACCAGCTGAGGCGGTGGCTGCTGTGGATTCCCCACCTTCATTTTTCCAGCAAACAAGGAAGCCAGCAACTGTGCCCTCTCCTTACTGCTGGTGGCGACAGTACCGTCCTGCTTGCTGAGGGAGGGATGGATTCTTGGTGGCCAGTTCCTGTTTGTCCTTAACAAGGGACCACCAAGTTTTGTTTCCTACGCCAGTGCCACACAGTTTCCGGCGCAGGCTTTCCTCCCACTTTTTTAAGGCCCACTTGCTGGTTACCACCATCCTCCTGCATGCAGCCCTATGCAAGTCCTTGTTGCGCCGAGTCGGGTTCCTCTTGTAGCGGAGCCAGGCAGCATACTTTGCCTCAGCAGCAACACGGCAACGGTAGCCAAACCATGGCTGATCCGTCGGTCTGGTGGTGTATTCCCTGTGTGGGACGTGGCGTCTCTGGAGGGCGAGAAGGTGAGAGGTGAGTGCAAGTGCTTCACTCTCTGCTCCTCCCTGTAGCAGAGTGGCCCATGGGGTGTGGGTCAGGTCGCGGCGCAGGGAAGCCCAGTCTGCTTTGTTCCACAGCCAGATGGTGCGGGTGGTGGCCTCGTCCCGAGCCACGCCCACTTCCAGCTGTGTCAGTACAGCGTGATGATCAGAGCTGCCCACGAGCCCCAGCTGATGACACTGAAGCTTGTCCTCCTGGTAGTCTGAGATGACAGGGTCTAATGTCCCTCCTCGTTCATGTGTGGGAAGGTGACATGATCTGTCAGACCCTGCACCTCCAGGAGATTCTCGTAGGCGTCTCTTTCCAGGTGGTGATTGAGATCCCCCACAATCAGCACGTGGCTGCAGCTGTGTGCCATCATCAGGTTGTCTAAAGTCTCAGTCAGGTACAGGAGTGAGTCAGGCCCTTGTCGCGGGGGGCGATACAGGGCACACAGTAAGAGGGCTGAGCGGTCTGCCAGCGTTACTCGGAAGTACATCATCTCCATCAGTGGAGGCGTGTCTATGTCGAGTAGCTGGGCCTGCATTCCTTCCTCTCTCTCTCCTACCTGTCTGTCCATCTATCTATCTATCTTCATCTCTCTCTCTCTCTCTCTCTCTATCTATCTATCTCTCTCTATCTCTATCTCTATCTCTATCTCTTCTCTCTCTCTCTCTCTCTCTCTCTCTCTCTCTCTCTCTCTCTCTCTCTCTCTCTCTACCAGAAAATCAAACATACATGTCCCCTCATTACTATAATAAGATTCCCACCAATATGATTTAGACACATTTCCTTCGCTAATACTCGTACAATGAGGGAAACACTGAACCCTGAATGTACAATAAACTCAACATTACTGAACTTTAACTAGAAAATACGAAAGCAAAACATACTTGTGAAAAAAAGAATAGATAGAATAGTAATCGACGAAACTTTGCTGAATGAAATGGATGAAGAATAATAAAAAATAAAGATAAAATGTTGGGCAATAAATGGGAAAGGAAAACACAATCCTATAGAAACATTCTGAACTTTGATGTGAGAGAGAGAGAGAGAGAGAGAGAGAGAGAGAGAGAGAGAGAGAGAGAGAGAGAGAGAGAGAGAG
>NC_059302.1:28924918-28932418 GCF_017591435.1 Portunus trituberculatus
AAAATGAGGAGAGAGAATGAATCTGAGTCTTTATAAACCTTTCTCTCTCTCTCTCTCTCTCTCTCACGCGGAAAAGCACAGACCTCGCTCTCTTTTACCCTTCTCGACAACCTTGTTCCTGTTTTGTTGATCTGGGAGCTCGGAACTCGATTACAGCTCAGTGAAGCGAGGAAAACGACTCGAAAACTATATCCTCTTCCTCCTCCTCCTCCTCCTCTTTCAGTGTCTCTCTCCACAAAGGCTCAAGTTTCTATCACAGACAAGTTGTGGACCGTCTTTCTGTCCTCTCGGGGCTAGCCCTGTCCTGCGCCGCCCCAGACAGGTGTGCGAGGGAAAGCTGCAGTAAGGGAATCAAATGGGTGAAATGAGTTTGTAAAGATAAATTGTTGTTTTGTGTAATTAATAAAAATTGTTTGTTCGTACGTAGGTGTGTATGTTGTGTTAGTATTTCTCTTGCTTGCTCTTTCCCTTTTTTTTTTGTCATTATTTAACACTCTTATATAAAAAAGAAATGTAAATAATTGATCATATGCAAGTGAATATAGAGGATTGAAATAACAAGGTATATGAAATGAAGCTATTACTTTTTTCTTTTCGCTCTATTTTTGCCTTTATGTTGTGGTAGTTTTTCTCTCCCTGTCTCTTTCCTTTTCTTTTTTGTCATTATTTCAAACTCTCATGTTAAAAAAAAGTAAATAAGTGATCATATGGTGCAAGTGCTCGCTGTTTCCTTTTTTTCTGTCATTATCTATCACTCATAAAAAAAAAATGTAAATAATTGATCATACGGTGTAGGTCAGAGGTTCTCAATCTTCGCGAAAAGATATTCCCCACAAAAAAAAAAAAAAAAAAAAAAAAATATATATATATACCATTTAACATCGAAATAAACAGAAAATTAATACTTAGCAACACAAAAACCATACAACACAACACTAACGATAAAAGTAACACAGTGAAAAACATTACAATAAATCTATTTCCCTAACAAAAAACTATACACTACCTAGCATCGAAATAAAAAGAAAATTGTTTCGTAGAGCTTCAAATCCAAGTGAAGCTTAAACTTTTGCTCTCTTTCTTCCACATATCCAAGAGGAATGTTGAGGAGGTGTGTTTGTCTGTTTGTTTAACTGTTTGGGGGTGTTTTGAGTGTGGGTGAAGGTGGATAAGGGGTGTTTTGAAGGGCTGTGGTGGTGTATGTGTGTTTATGTGTACGTGTGTTTGTTTCTATGTGTTTTGTGTTTACGTGTGTTTGTTTTGTGTTTGTTTTCATCTTTGCAACCCAAAAGCATACCGCACAACACTAACAATAACATGAATAACACTGTAAATCTATTTCCCACAAGACCGACTGACGAACCAAGAGACGCAATATTTTTTTCCCAGGAGGCGTTGCGGGTGAAGCTAATTGCTCTATAATTACAAGTTAATGATTTATTGGTGCTTTTTTTATTTATTATTACCGTCTTGGGAGGTTGGCAGCGGCCCAGCAGTCAGGATTTATCGGAGGAGGAGGAGGAGGAGGAGGAGAAGGAGGAGGAGAAAAATGAGGAGGAGGAGGAGGAGGAGGAGGAGGAGGAGGAGAGGAAAAGAAAGAGAAAGAGGAAGAAGAAGAAAAGGAGGAGGTGGAGGAGGAGGAGGAGGAGGAGGAGAAGGAGGAGGAGGAGGAGGAGGAGGAGGAGGAGGAGGAGAAGGAGGATGGGATGTTGTATTTCTAAAGTTTGGTTTCTTAGTTTCTACTACTTTAAAGTGACTGCAGATAAGATGGGCGTTAATTAAAGAGTATGGAGAGAGAGAGAGAGAGAGAGAGAGAGAGAGAGAGAGAGAGAGAGAGAGAGAGAGTTATTTGACTCACCAGCTTTAGTATTATCTTTTCATCTTTAAAACAATACCTATATACCTTCACCTTCCTCATATTCCTCGTTTTCTCTTTCCTTACACCTGTAGTCCTGCATCAGTATAATCAAGGTAAACCAAAACCACAATATCGAGAAGTGCAGTGCTCGTAAGGTCACCGCACAACAAACGGTCACTTCTCTACGCATAATACACTTTTCTCATTCTATTCCATCCAACACAGCACTTCATAATCATCAACGCACACTCTTCTTATCGTTTCACCTTACCAGAACCACAGTGTCGAAAAGTGCAACGCTCGTAAACACCTTTCTCACAACGTACGGTCACCACACAGCAGACGGACACTTCTCTCGCCTTCTATTCTAACACAACACTTCATAATGATCAAAACACACTCTTCTTATCGTTTCACCTTTTTGCCAGCACAACTCTCTTCGTCTAATGTCTAATCTTTAAAACAATTATTTCACTCCATAAGTTACACGAGTATAGAAACAGTAAACAAGACGGACTAGAGGAAGACTTTTCTTTATATAGCGAGTATAGGAAGCAGTGTCCAGCTTCCACTCATTAGCGGTAGAGGCAATTTTTTTTTTATAGTGGTACTCATATTAGGGCCCATATCACCACCCAAGCGCATCTTTGGTATAAGGAAATTTCACCTCCTCCTAGAACCTGGGCATATTGGTGACATGTAGGTAACTTTAAACCACTCAACAAATGACAAAGTTTCAAGACTGCATGCAGTGGGATTCGAACTTACGCATGGACGTCTGCCCGATCCCACGCTCACTATTTTATCCATTACACTACCGCCTCCTACCTCATGAATATACTCTCAATGGACACAAGTTTACATTTCCTCTTTGCTAAACGCTCCGATATAGAAAAAGATGTTTAGCCTCTACATTAGAACCCAGCGATCAACAAAAGCTTCACATTAGTCAGCCGTCACAACAGTCCAATCTTTTCCTTGCTTACCGTTCCGTTCTTCACTGTCAAACCACATGAGGAAACAAGCCAAAGGAGAGGAAACATGACGAAAGGACTCCTGCGAAGGGAACGAGCCACCTGAGGATGTCAAGGATCAGAGAACACCGGCCAGGGTACAATTCCTTTACTGGGAAAGATAAAATTGCTCTTCTGGGGTGTAGTAATACTATTTAGGTGTGTGTGTGTGTGTGTGTGTGTGTGTGTGTGTGTGTGTGTGTGTGTGTGTGTGTGTGTGTGTGTGTGTGTGT
This sequence comes from Portunus trituberculatus, assembly GCF_017591435.1. Classification (NCBI taxonomy): domain Eukaryota; kingdom Metazoa; phylum Arthropoda; class Malacostraca; order Decapoda; family Portunidae; genus Portunus; species Portunus trituberculatus. The sequence goes on from NC_059302.1 coordinate 28,928,023, forward strand.
GTGTGTGTGTGTGTGTGTGTGTGTGTGTGTGTGTGTGTGTCGTAGCAGGACAAAAGGTGCAGATTGAAGGGCAAAGGTCAGCCGGGTACGGAGGGCTGAGGAGAACAGGAGGTAGAAAGGCTTAGTGTATAAAGAGATGGATGATGAAAAGGATATTTATTCTTTGGAGGAGGAGGAGCAGGAGGAGGAAGAGGAGGAAATAATAAAACTATGAATAAGAAGAAAGAAAAGAAATGAAAGAAAAGAAGAAGAAGAAGAAGAAGAAGAAGAAGAAGAAGAAGAAGAAGAAGAAGAAGAAGAAGAAGAAGAAGAAGAAGAAGAAGAAGAAGAAGAAGAAGAAGAAGAAGAAGAAGAAGAAGAAGAAGAAGAAGAAGAAGAAGAAGAAGAAGAAGAAGAAGAAGAAGAAGAAGAAGAAGAAGAAGAAGAAGAAGAAGAAGAAGAAGAAGAAGAAGAAGAAGAAGAAGAAGAAAAGAAGAAGAAGAAGAAGAAGAAGAAGAAGAAGAAGAAGAAGAAGAAGAGGCGAGGAAGAAGAAGGCGCAGCAGACTTTTTGGCCCTTGAAGAAAACAACGCCATTAAAGACACAAAGAATAACAAATTTCAGACAAACAATGAAGGCGATAATGAAGGAAAATAAGCCAAACGAATTAATAAAAGAACAAATAGAACAGAACAACTTATAAGAGAGGAGAAACACGACGAATAATGAAGTAGAAGAAATATATGGAGCAGCAAAACAATACACACACACACACACGCACATCAGCTTACCTTACTTGTCCATCAAACCATCGCATTTGTATACCCGCTCAGTGAGTAGAGTTCAGACGTAACCGGGCCAGTAAAAACAGACCGGACGAAACTGACACCACAGACACACAGACACCCAAACACACACTTACCTGAAATAAAAGAGAAAGAAAAAAATAAAACATCACGACATGAATCAACTCTACGAAAGAAATATACTAAAATAAAAGCTGGAAAACCTGTTACACGTAAAGCAAAGTAATGTGGATGAAAAGAAAAAAATCATAAGAAAAAAAAAAAGGCAAGAGCGTTATTGTGAGGAAATTTATTAGACATTTTTATTAGTCAATTCTGCTTTGAGAAATTAGGGTTCCAAAATTATCTGTCCCGGAGCGCGGAAGCAAGAAAGAAAAAAGTGATGATAGAGAGAGAGAGAGAGAGAGAGAGAGAGAGAGAGAGAGAGAGAGAGAGAGAGAGAGAGAGAGAGAGAGAGAGAGAGTAGATGAGAGAAAAGACAGACTTCAGTGGGAAGGAAGAAGAGGTCATTTTCAAGCGAGAACGTGACCTGTTTGTGAAATGACCTCATGTACTCTCTCTCTCTCTCTCTCTCTCTCTTTCTGTCTTTCTAACATGAGAGCCTTTATTGCTCGCGCGCGCGCGCGTGTGTGTGTGTGTGTGTGTGTGTGTGTGTGTGTGTGTGTGTGTGTGTGTGTGTGTGTGTGTGTGTCAATGTGTGTTTATTCTGTTTGATCTTTTGTGCAAGGTACGTTTCTGTGTATTTATTAACGTGCCTATTATTCTGTAGTATTTGCCACGGTGTGTTCCTAATGACTGTCTTTTCCCTCCATTACCTACCTTTTGGTGAGGCAATACTTGTTTCACTCTGTACCTTTTGTCTCTTGTTTGCTGCGTGCTTTTATCTTTTATTTCATTGTTCTCTCTGTGTGTGTGTGTGTGTGTGTGTGTGTGTGTGTGTGTGTGTGTGTGTGTGTGTGTGTGTGTGTGTGTGTGTGTGTGTGTGTGTGTGTGTGTGTGTGTGTGTGTTGTTGTATACAAGTACACACACATACACACTCTCTCTCTCTCTCTCTCTCTCTCTCTCTCTCTCTCTCTCTCTCTCTCTCTCTCTCTCTCTCTCTCTCTCTCTCTCTCTCTCTCTCTCTCTCTCTCTCTCTCTCTCTCTCTCTCTCTCTCTCTCTCTCTCTCTCTCTCTCTCTAAATAGCAATAATACACCCACGCACACATTAAAACGTGACAACACAATATATTTTCAACACTAATACCCCCTCTCCCCTCCACACACACACAGACACACACACACACACACACACACACACACACACACACACACACACACACACACATTAATTTACTCTTTATCTCTTCAGCCACATCCTTTTTTTTTTTCCTCTCTCTCTACATTTGCACGCACTACGAATTTATATATACATTTTTTTTCACACTATGTTACATTATTTTTCTTTTGATGTGCTCGAGTACAAAGGTGAACAGTACACAGCGACTCTTGACTTTATTACTTTCATCGAGTCACCTTGTCTGTATCATTTTATTACAGTTAACAAAGAGTAGTTATGAGCTCAGGCGTTGATGAGGGGAGGTGAGTGAGTGAGTGAGTGAGTGGGTGAGTGAGTGGGTTGGTTATGAAAATGTGGAATAGTGAAGCGTGTTTAGCGTTAGAAAGATATAGGTAGAAAATGGGGTTGAGGAGAGAGAGAGAGAGAGAGAGAGAGAGAGAGAGAGAGAGAGAGAGAGAGAGAGAGAGAGAGAGAGAGAGAGAGAGAGAGAGAGAGAGAGAGAGAGAGAGAGAGAGAGAGAGAGAGAGAGAGAGAGAGAGAGAGAGAGAGAGAGAGAGAGAGAGAGAGAGAGAGAGAGAGAGAGAGAGAGCTTCTACTTCGGCAATTTTCTTCTGTCTCATTTCCACCCCCTTCATGTACACACACACAGACACACACACACACACACACACACACACACACACACACACACACACACACACACACACACACACATACACACACACACAGGTCTATGCCCTCCTAAACACGCACGCTAACCTTCTCACCTTCCACCATACAACTCTCTCTCTCTCTCTCTCTCTCTCTGGAACAGGGTAATAGTAACCTAACCTTACTTTCCTCGTATTTCTCAGCGTCACAAAGTTAGCCTAAAGGAATTACTCTCTACTACAGCTCGTCCGGTGTATTGTTACTCGGTCTATACTCTTTGCGTTTACCTAATTCCTTCATGTTCCTCATAGTAAAAGGAAACACAATTACTCTTTATCACTGTGGTTATTACACGAATATCCGATTATTTTCTCCTGCAATCATCGGCGTAATTACAAGGTGGAAACGCGGCTATTTATCTATTTATAACTTAACCTTCATTCGTTCTTCATTCATGCACACGTATACATAATCCTTAACCTTTTGCTGCTGGCCGCTGTTTGTATATCTGGCCAGGGATCAATGGGACAGGTATGCCAGTGTCGGGACGGGCTGGCGGTGCTGCATACCTGCCCACCTGAGTACGTACGTGGCAGCTCAGTTTGCGGGTCGATACTCAGGTGGGCGACAGGCGGCAGGTGTAGCTGACCTTTCCATTCGCCAAATACAACGCAAACACCTGCATCCCTAATGATGTCTGCCTTACCACTGCCTCTCCTGCTGTCTGTGAATTCCCTTCTACCATTTATTCTTCAAATTTTCCTTCCTTCAATATTTCTTTTCTGTTCTTCCTTTTATTCATTTATTTTTCCTGCATTAGTTCATTTCTTTCCTTCCTCCTTTTGTACTTTATTAATTCATCTTTCCATTTTGTCCTTTTCTTTTTGTTTTATTTTCTGTTAGTGAAGTTCTTCGTTAATTTTTTCTCTAATTCCTTCTTGCATCCATTCACTATTGCCTTTCTTTCTCTTTCGATTTTTTTTTCATCTTTACGTGCTTTAATCCTTCATCTCCCTTCATTCCTTCTCTATCTTGTTCTTTCATTTCTACGTTACAGTTTCTGCTTCCTTAATACTATTTGCTCTTTTGCCTTTTCCACAGGAACTGCAATTTCATTCCCTTTCGTTCACTCGATTACTTTCCACTCCTTACCTCTCTCTCTCTGCGCTAAGCAAAATAAGAATGATCAAAAGCTTCATATAAAAGAATGTATAGTGCATGTTTGTTCCTCAGTACGACCAAGCAACCCAGCCACACACACACGCATACACACACACACACACACACACACACACACACACACACACACACACACACACACACACACACACACACACACACACACACACACACACACACACACACACACACACACACGTACCAGTTTTCCTCCCTACTTTTGTACATTTTATTTAATTTCCATGTCGTAATGTCTGATGATATTTGACTAATAATTATTCTCAACTTTAATAGCGTTTGGTTATTATTAATATTCTCTCTCTCTCTCTCTCTCTCTCTCTCTCTCTCTCTCTCTCTCTCTCTCTCTCTCTCTCTCTCTCTCTCTGTCTGTCTCTCTCTCTCTGATTCACTTCTGTACTTTCAAACATTCACTCATTCTTCTCAATTTAACTTTTCAAACCCTTTTTCTTTCCTCCCACACTGCCTTTCATCATTGTGATC
>NC_059302.1:28937418-28944918 GCF_017591435.1 Portunus trituberculatus
TTTTCTCCTCCTCTTCTTATTCCCCATTTCCTTCTCTCTCTAGCTCTTCCTTCTCCTTTTCTTTTCTTCTTCCTTCTTCTTTTCTCTCCCTCTTCTTATTCTTCTTTTATTTCCATGTCTCGTTATTCCTTTTCCCATTCTTCTCTTCTCATTCTTTCCTTTCCGTCTCTCGCTATTCCTTGTACTTTTCCTCCTCCTCTTCTCATTCCTCTTTCCTTACCTCTCTCGCTCTTTTCATTTTCCTCCTCCTCTTCTCATGCCTCTATCCTTCCCTCTCTTTCTCTCCTTCTCCTTTTCTTCTCTTCTTCCTTCTCCTTTTTTCTTCCTCTTCTCATTCCCCTTTCCTTCCTCTCGCCATTCCTACTATTTTTACTTCTCTTCTATTCATTCTTTCTCTTCCTCTCTCGCTATTCCTTCTATTCCTCCTCCTCTTTTCAATTCTCCTTTCTTCCATTTCCCGCTATTCCTTCAATTCCTTCTTTTCCTCTTCCTTATCTTCATACATATTTTTTCACGTTTTTAATTAATTGCATTTTTGTTACTTTTTTCCTTCATTTTCTCTTACTTTTATCATTTACTTGCTTCCTCCTATTCTTATTTTCTTGGTTTATGTTCTATTACTTTTTTATTCCCAATTTTCTTCTATTTGTTGCTATACCTTCTACTTTCTTCCCTTTCTTACTTTTCCTCATCCGTATTCTTTCCATTTTTTGTTTATTTCATTTTATTCCTTTTCTTAATTTCCTTCTTTCTATCCATCGCCATTTTTTTCTCCCTTTCTTTCACGTTTTGAATTTCCCATATATTCTTTTATTACTTTCTTTTATTTCCCTCTCCTTCACTCTCTTGTCATTCATTCCTCCCTTCCTCCTTCCTCTTCTTATCTTCATCCATATTCTTTCCGCGTTTCGATTTTTATTATATTTTCTTCTTTTTCCTCCTTCATCCTGTATAATCCTTCCCTTTTGTCCCTCCTCCTCCCCTGCTTTATCTTTCAGCTTTTCTCCTTTCTTTGTGTCACATTTACATCTTCATTGATTCGCTTCTTTCTTCCTTTATCCCGTTCTGAATACTATTTCTCATCTTTCGTAATTGATTTGAATTTTCTTTATGTTATTCCCTTGGCGTAAATTTCACATCATATCAGTTTAATTTACAAAAAATCTTCTCTTTTCCAAACTTACTTCCATCCATTTCTATATATATTTTTTTCTATTTTGCTTCTCCCATTTCTCTTGCACCGTACCATTATTTCAAATCCATTCTTATTTCCCATTCATGTGATGTTCTCATATTTCTCATTCTTCTCCCACATAATCGATATTTTTGTCTTACCTCTTTCTACATACTTCATTCTGTTTCTCTCCTCTCATCTTTTTCATAGTTTATTATTTCATCTCCATCCTTTATTTTCATTCCATCTTCTTCCATTTCCTTCAGCCATTTCTCCTTCTGCTCCAACATAATTCATACTTCTGTCCTTCCCTTCCCATCGTTCTTTTCTTTTTTCTTTTCTTTTTCCTTCCAGCCTCCCTTCCTCCTTGCTCTCGTACATAATCCATCCTTTTTTACACTTCCTCCTTTCCCCCATCCCATCCATTACGTGCCAGTGCCTCTTCCTCTTTCCCTCTCCCACATTGGATTAGCAGAATTTCCACGCGTTCAGACACTCGACAGACAAAGGAGATCCAGCCGCCAGATTCGATTATCCACAATTTTCGAAGCTTCGTCAAGAGGAACTCCAAGAGGTTTCAGAGGAAGTTTTCAAAAGATTTCCCCTTCAACTCTTCTTCTTCTTCTTCTTCTTCTTCTTCCTCCTTCTCCTCCTCCTCCTCCTCCTCCTCCTCCTCCTCCTCCTCCTCGTCTTCCGCTTCCGCCTCATGTTGCAGCCAGTTATAGTTTTATTAATCTGTCATAGTTTTTTGAGACGTAGAATCAGTTTTGTACTTTGTTTCCAATTGGTTTGTGGGGTTAGGTGTGTGTGTGTGTGTGTGTGTGTGTGTGTGTGTGTGTGTGTGTGTGTGTGTGTGTGTGTTCTATACCGTACTTCTACTTACTAATTCAACCTTCAATTCAATTATACATACATACAATTTTTGCATATTTGCCTATGTTTATATTTGCATGTTATGTTTATCGTTGAGAAAGGGAACACTTACCCGTCTTCACAAACACACACACACACACACACACACACACACACACACACACACACACACACACACACACACACACACACACACCGAAAAATAAAATCTCACACCACAATATTTCCTCACCATAAATTTTCCTTCCCATCTCCACCCTCACTCTCATCCACCACCACATCCACCACCACCACCACCACCACCACCACCACCTAGCAATCCTCAGCACCCCATACCGTCCAGTTTTCCGTGCCATATAATTTTCCTGCCGTCCCTCTACCTTCCTCTCAATACTATTTTTGCCCCCTCGTCTCCCCATGCCTGTTTCCCTCTCTCACCTCCATCTTCTCTCAGCTCCGCCTTCTCCCTTCGTTTCTTCCTCTCCCTTCACTCGCAACTATCTCCTCTATCATCACCTGTGCTTTCTTACTCTCCATCTTTATGTTAGGTGTTGCTTACCACTTTCTTTCTTCAGTCCATACATGTTTTCTAGTTTGATTGTCAGGTTATTTCCTTCTTTATATGCATTTTGAGCTGTAGGGACTGGCATCTTCAGTGTTTGGTTTATCCCTTTATGTTGCGCTTGGCCAGAACACTGTTGTATGTACTTAAGTCAATTGATTGTGCTGTTTACTATTGTTAGTATTCTGTTCTTACTATCTCATCGTTTTTTTTTTATATAATATATCTTACCACTGACACTGCTTACCTACTTCTTTCAAATTCTTAGAAAGTTTATCTTATTTTAGTGTCAAAGTTCAGAAGGTGGAGTTAATTCAGTATAAACCGCCTGAATGAAGTATTTAAAAAAGCACAAATTCATCTTTTCCATTCTTCCCAGAGAAGAGTTAATGCATTTCTCGCTACGTGTTTCATTATTGTCACTCAGAGGAAATTAAACAAATCTGCTTCCCTTCCTGTGTTTACTCTTAATAACTCTTCCTTCCTTCCTGAATAATTTCCTGAGTTTTGATAAATTTTATACAACATTCCCTTTGTCGAGATTATTACCCAGTTGTTGTTACTGTTGACATTTACTTGTGGTTCTTACCTCTTAACCTTTCAACTCCCCTGAGCTATTCTTGCTTATCCATTATAAAAGTTATAAAAAATTCAAACGCAGAAGAAAATGTATAATCTAATATTCTTCCAAGCAAAACACAAGGCCAAGGATGATAAGTGCTGAAAGTATCTTAAATTTAACCTGCTACAAGCTTCTCCCATGTTCTTCAATACTACTCGATACATCCTTGCTTAATTACTGCTCTGATATTATCTTTGTTTTACAGCCACACTCAAACATTATAGTGAAGAAAAAATGCAACATGTACTCTTTTACTCACTCTTCTTTCTTGTTAGTGATTATAAACGTTTCACATATACTCAATACATCTTTGTTTTACAGCCACACTCAAACGTTAAACTGAAGAAAAATACAACATGTACTCTTTTATTCAGTCTTCTTTCTTAGTGATTATAAACGTTTCACTCATTGCTTTAACCTCTTCATTAATAGGACGCATCTGTACCTTGAGTTCTGGGGTGTAATTAGACGGTTTTATTGACATTTGGAAGCGTCTATGGAGGGTAGAATTAATGGCCACAGTCTCCATAAGTTTATGAAGCTGTTTAAAATCACCAAATAGTAAGCAGAATGAATATGAAAATACGTCATGGTACTGAAGGGGTTAAGTGCTTTGAATTGTTGGTGTTAGCAGTGGAGTTCTTAGATTAGTAACGTGTTTTGTTGTCGTTATTTATTTTTTTCTGTCTTCACTTTAATTCAGCCTCCGGTAAAGATGTCGACATATTATTAACTTCATTCATTGGTAAGTTTTTACCTTTAGGTGTCGTCGTGATGCTGCTCATATCATATTATTGTCATTATTATTATTATTATTATTATTATTATTGCCATTATTATTATTATCATTATTATTATTATTTCTATCATCATTATTATTATTTACTGATTTATGAGCCGCTTTTTACTTTGTTTTCATTTATTTTTAATCACCATTCATTCCCTAATCTTTTTTCGCGCATATTATTCGTATAGCTTTCTCACACACACACTCTCTCTCTCTCTCTCTCTCTCTCTCTCTCTCGTCAACTATTTCCTTTAACGTTGCACAGGTGACAAAAATGCATAATAGATTTCCTGGCATGAGAGAGAGAGAGAGAGAGAGAGAGAGAGAGAGAGAGAGAGAGAGAGAGAGAGAGAGAGAGAGAGAGAGAGAGAGAGAGAGAGAGAGAGAGAGAGAGAGAGAGAGAGAGAGAGAGAGAGAGAGAGAGAGAGAGAGAGAGAGAGAGAGAGAGAGAGAAACAAAGAAAGAGAGACAGAGAGAAGACAGAAAGACAAAGAGAGGAAGATAGAAAGAGAAACGAAAGCAAGAGAGGAAAACAAAAGAAAATAAAAGGAGAGAAGACGCTTGAGGAGAATAAAATTATGGAAGCGTGCAAGAAGTGAGAGAGAGAGAGAGAGAGAGAGAGAGAGAGAGAGAGAGAGAGAGAGAGAGAGAGAGAGAGAGAGAGAGAGAGAGAGAGAGAGAGAAAAGGAAGACGTATGAAATGGAAATGAGAACAAAGAATCGCCGATAGCAGGGGCAGAATCTCTTAAATCGAAAGGGGGAGGTGATCTGTGAGAGGCTGGGAGTGTGCTGAGGGAAACGACTAGCCGAAGAGAGACGGAGAAAGGACAAGCGAAAGAGAGAGAGAGAGAGAGAGAGAAATGAAGAGAGGACAGAATATTGAGACGAAGCTAAGTAGGAAAATAGAAAGGATAAAGTATGAAGGGAGATAAACAAGAGGAAAAGAGGAAGGAGAGGAGGAAAAGAGGGAGAAAAGTGGAAGAAAGAAAGGAAGAAGACAAACAACTGAAGGGATGAATAGGATAGTAAGCTAAGGAAGAGAGAGAGAGAGAGAGAGAGAGAGAGAGAGAGAGAGAGAGAGAGAGAGAGAGAGAGAGAGAGAGAGAGAGAGAGAGAGAGAGAGAGAGAGAGAGAGAGAGAGAGAGAGAGAGAGAGAGAGAGAGAGAGAGAGAGAGAGAGAGAGAGAGAGAGAGAGAGAGAGAGAGAGAGAGAGAGAGAGAGAGAGAGAAGCAATAGAAAAGACACATAGCAAAGAGAAGCGACAGTGAGAGTAAAAGAAAGACAAGCCAACACAGGGAGGGAAAAAGGAAACAAGGGGAAAAATACAGGACGTGAGGAAAGAACGAAGAGGAAAAAAAAGTGAAGAGGGAATACGAGAGAAGGAAAGAAAACTGGAAAATGGAAGAGGCTAGATAGTCAAGTCAGGGAAAATGAAGAGGAACAAAGACGAGAGAGAGAGAGAGAGAGAGAGAGAGAGAGAGAGAGAGAGAGAGAGAGAGAGAGAGAGAGACGAGGAAAAGGGAGGGTAAAGATAAATTGGAAAAAGTGAAGGATGACAGTATAGGGATGAGAGTGGGAGGGAGAGCAGTAGTGTTTGCCGGGACTCACGATCAATCACACACAACACATTCATATATATTGCGCAAAAGAAAGGAGATAAATAAGAAAACAGCAAAGATTTATAGGATTACCGTCACGTGAAGGGAAAACGCAACAGTTGACATTACAAATATACCACGATGAAACCAGAAATAAAAAAAGTAATAGATGAAAAAAAAAATGATAGATATGTACCGGTAATGTGTTCTTGATTAAAGGATAATGAAGTGAGATCAAAGAAACTTACTTAAGAAAAGGTGGTCCAATCAGCTTTCCGGAAAAAATGGGCGAAAATAAATCGTGGTGTCTAAAAGAGGCAAAATTTTCTAAACGATGATAAATAAGTACATGTAATGATTTATCAGAGACAGGTCCGCTCGTGGGGAACCTCAGCTTCAGTAGGAGTAGAATAACCAACGTTGACACAAACAACATCTTTAAAATAGTTAAGGGAAGAACGATATTAGTTATTCTTTTCCTATTATAACAATTTAGTTTCCTTATGTTTTTTTTTTCACTTGTAGGTAAAAATAATCCAGATGTGAAAAATAAGATATGCGACAATCAAAGAGGTAATTGTAACTATATTTTCTTGAAAGAATAGAAAAAGAAAAAAACAGGAAATGAAAAGGAGAACATCTGACAAGTCAATCTTTGTGCTGCCTAACCATCTATTCACCTGTCGGTCTAATGGTGGCCTTTCTGTCAACCGGTCAGTGTATCTCGGTTACCTTTCTACATATCAGAATAGTCTTGCCTCTTTCCTCGTATCGACCTAATTGTTTTCAGGTTGTCTTTTCTTCTCTGTTTCCTGTCTAACAAGTTTTCTCTGTGCATTTCACTGATTTTGTTTTCTAGGCTTTATTTTTCTGTCAATATATCAATGTGTTTACAGGCTAGGCGGATTATTTTCTCTCTCTCTCTCTCTCTCTCTCTCTCTCTCTCTCTCTCTCTCTCTCTCTCTCTCTCTCTCTCTCTCTCTCTCTCTCTCTCTCTCTCTCTCTCTCTCTCTCTCTCTTTCTCTTCCACCGTCCCCAGCATCATACCCCGTGACAGTTCGTACAACCTCCCATTCAACCAGACGAGGTGGATGGAAATACCAATATTCAATCAAACTTTCAATCCATTCACTCCAACCACGGAAAATGCAATAAAAAATAACCAATAATAAAAATACCTGCACGAAATGACAAAATGCGGAACACTAACTGACATACATAGCAAAAGTTCAAAGATAGCAAATTATTTTGGAGGAATATTTTGGAATGAATGGGATTAAAAAAAAAGCTGGAATTTTAAATAAGAAGGGAATAAATAAAACACTGCCTCTTGTGTGTGCGTGTGTGTGTGTGTGTGTGTGTGTGTTTCACTGTTTGATCTGCTGCAGTCTCTGACGAGACAGCCAGACGTTACCCTACGGAACGAGCTCAGAGCTCATTATTTCCAATCTTCGGATAGGCCTGAGACCAGGCACACACCACACACCGGGACAACAAGGTCACAACTCCTCGATTTACATCCCGTACCTACTCACTGTTAGGTGAACAGGGGCTACACGTGAAAGGAGACACATCCAAATATCTCCACCCGGCCGGGGAATCGAGCCCCGGTCCTCTGGCTTGTGAAGCCAGCGCTCTAACCACTGAGCTACCGGGCGTGTGTGTGTGTGTGTGTGTTTATTTTTTTTTTTCCGTGAAGCTCAACAAAGCTATTTTCTCTGAGCGATTCCATTTCGAGGTCAGTGAGGTGGGGAAAGCAATCGTCGCGCTGCGCCATAAGGGCATACAGTACCCACACGAATGAGCGCCAATGACCTCCCTCCCTTGTGCAGCCAACGAACGACCTTGCGCTAAATTTGGGTGGAAGTAAAGGGTGAGTGACCT
>NC_059302.1:28949918-29004918 GCF_017591435.1 Portunus trituberculatus
CCGTTTTCGCCTTAGTTAATTTCCTTCCTCTGACTCCCGGCCTCAAAATCTTACTTCCTTCCTATCTCTCATCTCTGCATCTAACGAGTCCAACTTTTGCTCGCGTCTTTGTCTGGCAGAGGAAGGAGCCTTAACGAAGCTGCTTTCTGTTTCCCACTTCCTATTTGAGGGTAGTCAATAAAAAAAAAGGAAACAGAAACCCAGGAATGCCAACCCTAGTCGTGAAATTTAGGCACTCTATCATCAACATCTATGCAACATAAACCTGACTATTAAAAAATATATAAATTCGAATCACACAGCTTTTTCTCTCTTTTTCTCTCTTTTTTTAATCCTATCCTTCCCTTGGGCTATACCTGCTTTTGAAACATTGTACATTCCATCATTCTCCATTCCCCGTTCAGAGACTCTCCAGCTATTCATCCATTCAGGGTCTTTTGGGGCGAACTGACTGAGGGCAGGAAGCTCGGCGCGGAAAGGGGAAGGGGTAAGGGAAGAGAAGGGGAGGGCTAGGGGATGAGTGGAAGGTGTAAGGGTGAAGGACTAAAGGATGGAAAGGAAAGGGAAGGGAAACGAAGGGAAGGGAAGGAAGGGAAGGGAAGGGAAGGGAAGGGAAGGGATGAGAGAGAGAGAGAGAGAGAGAGAGAGAGAGAGAGAGAGAGAGAGAGAGAGAGAGAGAGAGAGAGAGAGAGAGAGAGAGAGAGAGAAAACACAAATCGCAAAAAAAGAATCACTACAGACTGCATGAATAATGTTGAGACGATATTTGATTTTTTTTGCGAATCAAATGAAGAACGGCAGAAGCAAAAAAAAAAAAAAAATAAAAACCATCAGTGAACGCACAATCTCTCCATCTCTCTCTCTCTCTCTCTCTCTCTCTCTCTCTCTCTCTCTCTCTCTCTCTCTCTCTCTAAAAAAAAAGTTAGCAGCCAAAGCAATCATCGAACATCAACACGAGACAATGAAGAAAAAAAAAGAAAAGATTAATTAAAACAATCCACTAAGAGCGCAAAAACAGGAAGAGGACGGAAGAAAAGAGGAGAAGGGAAGGTAGAAGGCGGAAGGAAGAAGGCAGGAAGGAAAGCAGGAAGCAAAAGAGAGGGAAAGCCAAGCCAAGTAAGCAAGCAAGCAGACTAGCAGAACATCACAACTTTCACGCTACAGTGCATCAAACCCTTGCGTCTCACTCGGCAGCGGAAGGAAGGAAGGCGAGGCGAGGGAAAGCAAGTCAAGGCGAGCAGACCAGTAGGTGTTGGCTGGAGGAAGGAGGCGAGGCGAGGCAAGGCAAGGCAAGGCAAGGCGAGGCGGCAAGGTGAGGCGAGACGACGCGAGGCAGGAAGAGGCAACGCAAGGCCAACTCAGGTAAAGTATTATACATGCAGGTGAGCGGCGAGCCGGAGGTAAGGGATGATAAAGTGTCTCTCGCTACACTGACTTTGGTGAGGTTTAGGGAGAAGTGAGTTACTGTCAGAGAGAGAGAGAGAGAGAGAGAGAGAGAGAGAGAGAGAGAGAGAGAGAGAGAGAGAGAGAGAGAGAGAGAGAGAGAGAGAGAGAGAGAGAGAGAGAGAGAGAGAGAGAGAGAGAGAGAGAGAGAGAGAGAGAGAGAGAGAGAGAGAGAGAGAGAGAGAGAGATCGGTGAACTTAGATGTATGTTTGAAGGAGGGATCAGGAAGCGAAGTGAAGTGAATTATGACGCGAAGGAAGTCAGGTCAAGTGAGGGAAAGTCAAGGGAGGGGAGGTGAGAGGGAGGGACGGGAGGAGAGGAGAGAATGACAAGGTGGGGGCTTCCATGCTTGTCTGTCTCTCTGTCTGTGTCTACCTGTCCGTCTGTCTGTCAATCACGCGCATATCCAGAGCGTCCTTTCTTCACATTTCACATCCTCTCGTCTTCACTCTTCTCTTTTTGTGTCTTTCTCTGCTATAACAAAAAAATAACAACCTTAAAAGAAATTACAGATTGTTCGCTTTTTCTTATCTATTTCATGTCGGTTTTTTGTGTTATTGCTTTTATTTTGAGAACTAATTTATGAGGATGCATGTACTTTACTTAGAGAGAGAGAGAGAGAGAGAGAGAGAGAGAGAGAGAGAGAGAGAGAGAGAGAGAGAGAGAGAGAGAGAGAGAGAGAGAGAGAGAGAGAGAGAGAGAGAGAGAGACTTCATTATTTTTCCTACTTACAATAATATACTTCAACACACTCACGTTGCCTTGTACAAGTATACGTCATTGAGACTGACTGCTTGCTGTCTCTCTCTCTCTCTCTCTCTCTCTCTCTCTCTCTCTCTCTCTCTCTCTCTCTCTCTCTCTCTCTCTCTCTCTCTCTCTCTCTCTCTCTCTCTTCTCTCTCTCTCTCTCTCTCTCTCTCTCTCTCTCTCTCTTCTTCTATCTTTTCTCCTCATCCTTTCTTGGTACGTCTCAATATCTCCTTTCTTCTTCTTCCTCTTCTTCTTGTTGATTTTTTCTCTTTGTTATGCATAAAAGAGGAGGGACGGTGTGTGAATCTGGAAGGAGGAGGAGGAAGAGGAGAAGAAGGAGAAAGTGGAGGATAAATGCTACGAAAAGGATGGAAAATAAAAAAATACGAGAAAACACACGCATTTCACATCTAAATTTCCCTCCTTTTAATCATATATTCTTTCATTTTCCTCATTTCATTACCGCCTTAGGTTTTTTTTTCTTTTTTTATGACTAAACAAACAACACTCATAATTATCTCACTCCCACATTATAAAAAACAAAAGACAGAAAAAAACATTCACTTTTGACATCTGAAACCAATTACACTCACTCATCTTTCCAACTAATGACTTCATACGCTAGCCACTTAACGATTCATAGGCAAAACAGAGACACCAACACATCTCACTACTCACTCGCTACCTTCAGTACACGAGCACGAAGCGAGACTGACATGCTGCACTGCCGAATGTTTTACGAAGCAAGGTAGGCGAGCAGACTCCGCGCGGGGCAACAAGGCAGCTGACATGCACAATTACCAAAGCTACAGAGAGAGTAGAGAGAGAGAGAGAGAGAGAGAGAGAGAGAGAGAGAGAGAGAGAGAGAGAGAGAGAGAGAGAGAGAGAGAGAGAGAGAGAGAGAGAGAGAGAGAGAGAGAGAGAGAGAGAGAGAGAGAGAGAGAGAGAGAGAGAGAGAGAGAGAGAGAGAGAGAGAATACTGTTTTGTTCCATTGCAGCTACGAGGCTCAGTGCTTTAATCGACGTCGTGATGTTGTGAGTCTTGTTCTTGCTTATGGCAGTGATCCAGAGTGAGGAAAAAGCAAATGAATTAAAAGGAATAAGCTTTATAACGTAGGTGTGATGTAAATGACGTAATAACTTGCCTTTCATAATCTTTTCTTCTCTCTCTGAAATGTTGTTTGAGTAATGTATGACAGAAAATAACATGAAAAATACTTGTGGATTAAGTCACCTTTTTTTCATGTATAATGAAGGTTTTGTTTCTATTATGAGATAAGTTACACATATTAATGAAGAATCTAAATTACTGTCATGTTATCTTGATATCAAAACTTCACTCGGAATATGGAAATTACAGTTATTTTTCCTCCTATAGCAATAATAATAATAATAATAATAATAATAATAATAATAATAATAATAATAATAATAATAATAATAATAATGAAAATAACATAATCAGCAGCATGATCATCTCTTCCAAATTCTTGACTTCATCCTTCTCAAAATATTTTTCCATCTCTTACCACCATTATTATTTCCACCTCTTCATCCTAACAGCTCATCCCTTTCACCAAGTCTCGCCTGGGGTCAGTGTGCAGGTTAGCAAAGAGATAACTGTCAAACAACCTTCATAACCAGTACGGTGCGGAGGATGCAGTCACCTTGTCTTTGCTTATGTTGAAAGCTTTCCTCATCACACGCCAAGTGCAGGACCATTTCTATCCAACAGTTAACGTTTTCACCATAACGATACATAATTACCGAGGGAATAATCATCTAAACAATATTTGATAGCACGGAAACTACCAAACACTCAATCAAGTTATAAAAAAGATTACACTACCTTGATGACAATAATGAAAAAAAAAAACACAAGAAAAGGAAAAGCGTGGTGTCTCGTAAACATGATTTGACTTATCGTTAATCAAGAGAGCACGTATTGCAAGGGAGTGTAGACATGGTACTGCGAAAAACAATCCAAGGATATGCACATTTATCATACACTGGTCCTGTTTCTGTAAAGGATTACTATGTGAAGGAATGCTAGTAACTGTAACCACCTATGTGTCTTGCAACTCTCTCTCTCACTCTCACTCCCTCCCTCCCTCCCTCTCTCTCTCTCTCTCTCTCTCTCTCTCTCTCTCTCTGCAATTTTACCCTTTTTTCCCTTCTTTCCTCCTCAGCGCTTTCCAGTAAAAATTCCGCGCTTGTATCCATTCCTTCTCGTTGTCAATTCTCGCCTCACGCCCTGTATGTACTTTGCTAGGAGGAGGAGGAGAGGAGGAGGAGGAGGAGAAGGAGGAAGAGAAGAAGGAGGGGGAGAAGAGCCAATCTACCCGTAATTTCCCTTTACTGTAGGAATAAACCTCTTCCTCCTTCTTTTCCTGTGCCTCCTGCAATTCGCCTTCCGAGGCAACAAGGATGGAAAGGAAAGGAATGCGATTACCGTAGAAATGTCTTCCAAACTCCACCTATCTCTTCTCATTCCTCCTCGCATTTCCAATGTTCATTTTCTTTCCTCCTATCTACTTTCTTCTTCTTCCTCTTTCTTCGATTTACCTCTTCTCTTCTTTCTTCTCGTCCTGCTTCTCGTCTCATTTTCATCCATCTCCTGCTTCCTGCGTGTTATTTGGTCCTTATTTTTGGCAAAAATCAAAGTTAACTGAAGAAGAGAAGGAGGAAGAAGAAGATGGAGAAGAAGAAGAAGAAGAAGAAGAAGAAGAAGAAGAAGAAGAAGAAGAAGAAGAAGAAGAAGAAGAAGAAGAAGAAGAAGAAGAAGAAGAAGAAGAAGAAGAAGAAGAAGAAGAAGAAGAAGAAGAAGAAGAAGAAGAAGAAGAAGAAGAAGAAGAAGAAGAAGAAGAAGAAGAAGAAGAAGAAGAAGAAGAAGAAGAAGAAGAAGAAGAAGAAGAAGAAAAGGAAAAAGGAAAAAAAAAAAAGGAGGAGAAAAAGAAGCAGATCGAGGAGGAGGAGGAGGAGGAGGAGGAGGAGGAGGAGGAGGAGGAGGAGGAGGAGTAAAGGCGGCCATCATGAATCGCCTCACCCTCGGGACAAGACACTGTGTTTAATCCGGAAGAAGGACGCCCAGGAACATAGCTTTAAGGAGGCCGACAACGCGCCTCACTCTCCTGCCGACGCTGACACCGTGGAGGGCGGAGAGAGAGGGAGAGGTGAGGAGGGAAGGAGTTAAAAAGGAGAGGCGTCGCAGCTGCTGTAAAATGCAAAGTAGCTCTTACGGTTGCTTACTATTTCCTTCCTTCTTTCCTTCTTGTCTTCCTCCTCCTCCTCCTCCTCCTCCTCCTCCTCCTTCCTCCTTCTCCATTCTCTTGCCGTCCCGGGAGAGGAAACAGTAAGGGAGGCCATTAAACACTCTTTTCTCTCTCTTTTAATGGCAAAGGTTCTCGTTCGCACTGTTTTCTTTACAATTATGGTTGCCACCCTGACTTTTTTTCTCTCTTATTTTTTTTGTTGGCCCTTGATGAGTCTCTCTCTCTCTCTCTCTCTCTCTCTCTCTCTCTCTCTCTCTCTCTCTCTCTCTCAAGCATAACATTCTCAGTAACTATGCTCATTCTTATATCTATTTTCTTTCCTTCAGCTCTATAATGGATTGGCACGGCTGAGAATAGCAACTGATACACTGAGACACCACTGGAGGAAAAGTCTAATGCTAGATAATTGTAGGTGATTTGTTAAGGATATTGATTTACGACTAATGAACTCTCGACGCATTATATTTTTCTCCAGAGTTCAGGTTATAGATTTATTGCGTAACTTGAGACCCATTTTTTAAAAGTTTAACATTAAAATCTATGGGGGACTATCCTCTTCTTTTTTTTTTTTTTGTGAGTGTGTGTTTTCTGTATCCAGGTCGGGTGTCATGTACATAAATTCACCTTGATATTTGCAATTCCCCCGGCGTCCACATCCATCAAGTGTCCTCGACGCATGACCTTTCACTCGTTATTTATTTTCTGGACTATTTTTTTTTTTATCTACTTTTGTTTTTGTATCGTCCAGTCTCACGTTTCCTTTCACCTACAGATGGTGGAAATAGAACTACACGAGCAACTGAAGCATTTCCAGGAACTATGAAGCCACAATAAAACACGAATTTGACGGGGTAATCCAACGTAAATAAGCGCTGTTTTTTATTACAATATGTAACTATGAAGGTATATATTGCTATGAAGACAAAATAGTAATCGAAGAAAAGAGAAAGAGGAGAGGTAAGTGTAATGCTTTGATTAAAGAACATGATAAGATTAAGAAATAAAATATCGTCAAAGAGGTTCTAACTCACCAAGATGCAATAATTGGTGTCCAAGAATTATCAAACAACGATGAAATAATTATGGAAAAGTAGTGTGGATGATGGCAAAACATTAAGTTCTTTCTCAGAAGACTGGAGATATGAAGACAATTTCAATTAAGGCTGAGGGCATGACAGCGAGGCTCCCTCACCCATTGTGACCAGGACGTGCAAGAAGCCGCTCAAGTTCTCACGAGGCACTAGCGAGAGACAGACACCTTTAGAAGCAGGATGTGACGTACACCGCTACGTCCCCCGTCCTCCCTCCCTTGTTCGTCACGTCATGTTTGTCATTCATGCTCGTCACTGTGCGTGCCGGCAGATCATGGCCGCCAGGCACGCCACCACCTCTTGCCTCGCGTCATTCCATAGCGGAGAGGCGTGACACAGACTGTCACCTAGAATAGCTCCGTCAAGTCGCTGATGACTGCCTGGTGTGAGTGGCACAGGACATGCAGGCGTGCTGAACACTGCCATCACTCTCAACGATTAAGGAGGCAAGATAAAATGGACAGCATGGTAAATGTACTGGCAGAATTAAGTATTTGCCTTCTATTTTTTCCTGTTTTTTTCTTTCTTCGTTGATACGTGTAGTGTCCATAGCACTACGTCTGAATGTAAGATATGGATGGCGCCAGTCCAAGCTCGATGGTCACCACTCAGGCAGCAAAGGAAAAGATAGCAACGATCGCAACGCCCAGGGCCAATTTTTAGCATTGGTGACGCTATTCATGGCTGAGATGTTGAAGGGCACATTGTTGCTTCACAGAGAGCTCCAAGTGTTATCAAGGCTTTTGTTTATGATACTATCTATTGCATTTATTGTGACTGCAAAAAAGAACATCTCAAATATTCAACACTAAATATGATTATGCCAGAGAGAAAAATCCTTTCTTTGTGTAATTCACCTCGGTCGTCTGCTGGTCACCCAGCCAGTCTTCCCCATTACGGAGCAAGCTCAGAGCTCATAGATCGATCTTCGGGTAGGAATGAGACCACATCACACACTCCACACACCGGGAAAGCGAGGCCACAACCCCTCGAGTTACATCCCGTACCTATTTACGTAGTGCTAGGTCAGGGGTTCTCAACCTTTTTATCGTTAAGAACCCCCTGAGTTATAAGACCATCTACCAGTACCCCCAGTATTGTCACATGGAACATGGAACTCAATATGCAATGGCACTGCAAAGGATTTTATTAGATCAGCTATCTAAGTACCCCTGGAAATCTTCTTATGAACCCCCTGTGGTTTCGCGCTGTCAGGATGGCCACTGTCCATGAGCTAACATCATTAGGTCTCTATGACGCTGAAGACGTCTATGCAGAACGGTTTGGTTGGCAATAGACAATCTCATTATCAGACTTTGATTTCTAAGTTATGAAAATAATCTCATTTACGGGGCTTCATAGGTTCATGGTGTCTTGTAGTCTACTTACTAACCTAGAAGGAAAGAAAATATCATACTAACTTGGAGCTATCAATTGAGGAAGAAGTAATCTTTGTCCCAGGAATAGAGCAAGATGGTATATAAAAAAACACAATGCATAGTTATAACCTAACTCTACTATTATAGCGTTTTTGTCGTAGATACATGTTTAGAAATACTTTACCTATCTTGATATCTCCTTACGTGACAAAAGAATATCCAAAAATATACGATATGCAGTTGACCATCTTTTCTGTGAAATATTACGATATCTGTTGAATCTGGCAACTTCAACGGGAGTTTGGGTCCTCTCCTAGTGTTTCCTTATGATTGAAACATTGATATTTATACGTCATTGTGATCAGGAAATAAAGAAAACTAAGTTTGCTTTTTCTAAGAGCATGAAATAGAAAAATTTATGTTTACAAGTGGCAGTTTATGTATAAGACACGCAAACCTGTGTGCACTCATCCACTCTATCCAGAAGCTTAACTAATTTTCAAAAGTTCCCCAATAGCTACACAACTACCATTGGTCTACTGTTTCTATCCAGTTACCTACAAACACGTACACATTCACGGCAGCAACATGCAAAGTACACTAAATACTCCGGAGCAAAGCTGCCTCACCTTGTTTCATTAATCAGCTAACTCTTGCACACTTTCACACCAAAGCTATTTTTCATTTACCATCGACGATTTTATATTCGAATCAAAATTAAAACGACGATTGAGAACTTTCGGCCTAAAGATGTTTGAGGGCCGTGACGGCCTTGGGCGCCGCACGGGGGAAGGAGGTGGCCGTCGGGTCCGGCCTGGGGCCCAAGGCAGGGAACTGGCTGCAGGTCCTGCTTTTCCTTGGTGGCCTCAAGCTTCACTACTAGTCGTCCACTTGCAGCGCATCACACTAGGCAAGGGTCGCCATAAGCAAGAGATCAATGTCTACCACTCACCGGATGGTGCCGTGAGGGGCCCTAAAGGGGTGATAAGGGCTCCTTGCATAGAATATGATGGTGAGTGGTGTGTACGGGACCTCTGCTTATAATGACACCGGGCTGAACAACTCGCCATGAACGAGGGCACGCTATGTGCCATGAGCCAGGCACTGACAGTACCAGGGGTCCTTTACGTTAGGTTAGGTTAGGTTAGGTTAGGTTAGATTAGGTTAGGTTAGGTTAGGTTAGGTAAAAGGACTCACTTCATGACAGCGTTTGGGGAGTGGTGTGTGGCGGGTCATTGCTCATGGCGACCTGTGTGAGGCATTGCAAGGTTGCATCGTCACTGCTCTCATAACCACGGGACTGGGGTTGACCCTTTCTGGGTAAAAAGTTTCGTCCCAGTACCTGTGTAGGTAATAATACTTTGGATCGTTTCGCCATCGCCATCGCCGCACCGTTAGCCTCGATAAACGGATCGTTATCCTCAACAAACACATCTGTACCGTGGACACTGGAATCGCAACCTGTCGTGGAATCCCATTGTTAGCGTGGACTCATTTTCCTTCGCGGCTTCAAGCTCACTGATTGTTGTCAACTTGCAGCGCCTCATACTAGGCAAGGCGTCGCCTTAAGCAGGGTGCCGTGTCTACCGTCCATCAGATGATGCCGTGAGGGGCCTTTAAGGGGTGATAAGGGCTCCTTGCATAGAGTCTGGTGGTGAGTGGTGTGTACAGGACCTCTGCTTATAATGACATCGGGCTGAACAACTCGCCATGAACGAGGGCACGCTGTGCGCCATGAGCCAGGCACTGACCGTACCAGTGGTCCTTTACGGGGTGAAAAGGACTCACTGACAGTGTTTGGGGAGTGGAGTGTGGCGGGTTATGCTCATGGCTACCCGTGTGAGGCGCAGTAAGGTGGCAGCGTCACTCTCCTCGCACTCACGGGTCTGGGGTGAACTCTTACGGGGTGAAAGGGTTCGCCCCAGTACCTGTGTAGGCAAGTGAACTTCAATTGCGTCGCAGTGAGGTGGCAGCGCCACTCTCCTCGCACCTAAGGGTGTGGGGTGGATCCTTACAGGGTGAAAGGGTTCATCCCAGTACCTGTGTAGGCAAGTGGACTTCAATTGCAGCGCAGGAAGGTGGCAGCGTCACTTTACTCGCACTCAAGGGTGTTGGGTGGATCCTTACGGGGTGAAAGGGTTCGTCCCAGTACCTGTGTAGGCAAGTGGACTTCAATATTGTGTCTTGAAATCGCATCGTGAGGACTGGAACCGCATCGACATCGTGGAAACCCGCATCGTTCCCGTGGAAACTGGAATTGCATCTTGATCGTGGAAACTCGCATTATTATCTTGGAAACTGGAAGGGCATCTTTATCATGGAAAGGCATCGTCATTTTGGAAACTTGCATCGCTATCGAGGAAACTGGAATGCCATTGTTATCTTGGAAACTCGGAGCGCTATCGAGGAATCTGGAATCAAATCTTATCGTACACACTGTTATCGTGGAAGCTCTCGTGATCGTCGTTCGTTTCGTTATCTCTGAATTACTTAATTAGTCTTGGTATTATTATTAGCTTCCATAATAATAGAGATGTTGGTCATTTTATCTTATCTTTTTACTGTATTTTTTTCAGGGTACAGTTTAGTGTTCTTCAACCTTTTCTAAATTCGTGCACCTTTTCGAGAAGCAAGGAGGACTATAAAAGAAATGCATCAATATTCGTAATTTTCCCCTACTTTAAGACTGAAAATCGATAGATAACATTATTGAATATCTACCTGAAGCTACAGTTTTTTAGTCCTAAACAGTCGCTATATAGAGCGAAATGTACTAAAACAAAATGCCACATCTCAAACACATTAGGCCCGTGTTCCGTCGGAGTGTAATATATTACTATTGTGAATAAATCGCAATACTTTGATTAATATCAATAGGAGAGGACCCAAACTGTCACAATTTCAGTGTTCGCAGGAGAGAGTCAGTATCGTCTCGCGGTACAGAGTAATCGTCTCTAAACACTGTATTACGATGTATCTATTGATTTGCCAGGGTTTTACTCCTACCAGTATTTTTCTGTTCTTATTCTACCATGGTATTTCTTTATAGTTACTTGAGTTTATACGACTGACATCATAATATAGAGCAAAACATAATTGTCTGGTGTACCAAGATCTTTCATTTCTAGAGACTTGAAGACAGCACGGAACCTTAACACACATTTCACCTCGCTTCTGCACAGGTTAATTCTTCTTCTTCTCAACCTTTTAATGTGATGTACCCTCGAAGTCTTTCAGTATTGATCACGTACCCTTACCCACAATGCAGCGTCAGGAAGGGTAACAATAAATGCATGGTTTATTGACTTAGTTTATTAAGTTTAAATTGTGTTATATATGTGGAGCAGACACAATTTTTAATTAATATTAGTATGTTTCTATGAGGTAGTGTCGATAGGAACTGGTACCTCACAGGGAGACACTATATGTGACTAACATGCAATGCATTTACCAAAAGGAAACTATATCAGACAATTTTCGATCATTATGGCAGTGAACTAGTGTTGCTTGCAGCTAGTTGCAACTTGTAACTAGTAACAGTGATAAATAAGTCACTGTGTGTGTGAATAACATATAAGATAAGAAATCGGAGCAAATATTATAGGTTTGCAAGGTTGTGTGGCAACTGTAATCCAAGAGAGCTTCCTCTCAAGTGATATAACTCCAAGAGTTTCCTTGTTAACGTTGTTAACGTGTCCTGGTTCTAGTGAAGGACACATTGTATACTACAAACGAATTTGCTGCTATTTAAAACTGAAGCATTTTGAGAAACCCGCCACGTACCCCAAAAATTCCTCTCACGTACCCCTGGGGGTACGCGTACCCCAGGTTGAGAACCCCTGTGCTAGGTGAACAGGGACCACACTTTAAGAGGTTTGCCCATTTGCCTCGCCGCTTACCGGGACTCAAACCTGGCCCTCTCGATTGTGAGTCGAGCGTGCTAACCACTACACTACGCGGTGTGTGTGTGTGTGTGTGTGTGTGTGTGTGTGTGTGTGTGTGTGTGTGTGTGTGTGTGTGTGTGTGTGTGTGTGTGTACACGGGCATGCGTATGTAGCACCATTCTCTCTCTCTGGTTTCTTTCCACCCCACCACCAGCTTACAAGGCACAGCAGTATAGAATTCGTGTCATCCACCGTAAATCTCATCGGGAGGAGTGAATGCAGTGAATGCAGCCTGGCCGGAGTGAAGAGGCGGGCGACAATACTAGAGCGTCGCATCAACAATACGTAAGTCACGAACACATAATGAACACAATAATACCGTGAACACAGAATGGGTGCGACAACAACACTTGAGAGAGAGAGAGAGAGAGAGAGAGAGAGAGAGAGAGAGAGAGAGAGAGAGAGAGAGAGAGAGAGAGAGAGAGAGAGAGAGAGAGAGAGAGAGAGAGAGAGAGAGAGAGAGAGAGAGAGAGAGAGAGAGAGAGAGAGAGAGAGAGAGAGAGAGAGAGTAATAATCAGGCCCTTTCGCGATGACCGGACGATTAATCAAAAGGGAACATAACAGATTAAATGAAGGAGTGAGAAAGAATGCAAAAAGAAAGCGAATGTGAGCCAGAATGAATGAATAATGAAGCAAACCATGTAGTGAGCGAGGAAATCGAAAGCGTTAGTCACGAAAGAGAGAGAGAGAGAGAGAGAGAGAGAGAGAGAGAGAGAGAGAGAGAGAGAGAGAGAGAGAGAGAGAGAGAATGGTCATATGAATTAGTGAGTGAACGAGTAAAAATGTGGCACCTGAGCGAGGGAGTGATCGAATATCCATTAATAAGTGAGAGACGAAATGAGTAAATAAGAGGGTGAAGGTGACGCAAGGAGAATACACTCAGCGAAATACTGTACATAAATTTCTGGCTTGGGTCACTCAGTCCGAGCCAGAAGTAAAAGCTGCAGGCGGCACCACTTCACTACCGCGGCTCATATTGGCACCGCTGCGAAAATATGACTAAAAGCTAATAGAAAGCAGAGAGAGAGAGAGAGAGAGAGAGAGAGAGAGAGAGAGAATAATAGAAAGCAGAGAGGGACAGAGGGAGAGAGGGAGATAAAAAGTAATAAAAAGCAGACAGTGAGAAAGAGGGAGAGGGAGAGAAAGCAAAGAGGGAGAGAGGGAAAGAGAGAAAAAGAAAAAGAAAAATGAAAAAAAACGTTACAATTTCATAGCTACGGAGAAAATTAAACCAATCACTTAAAATGACACTACCTGATTCCGCAATACTCGATTCAGACTCCTTGATGATGTCACCTTACCTGTGAAAAAAGAGAGAAAATTATTAGATACAAAGAGAAGATATGAAAGATGTCAGGAAGGAAAAAAAATTGACCAGAAAACTCATTATGAAAAGTTATATTTCACACCACAGAAGCGTGTCAAACAAAATTGCCCAAAACAAAAGTAATTAGAAAAAAAGAAAAAAAAAGAAAAAAGAGGATGTCCCCTTTACCTGAAGACAACAAAAAACCGTGTAACATAATATGAAGGTTATGGTAGCTTGGCCCCGATAGAGTGACTCCCTCAGCGTGAAAACAAGGGTGTTACTAACGGGGTCATCACGATCATGGTCTTGAGGATAAACAAAGTGATTATTCTCTCTCTCTCTCTCTCTCTCTCTCTCTCTCTCTCTCTCTCTCTTCAAATATACAACAGATCCCAAACCTTCTCTCTTCAATATTTCTTTAGTTGTTCACTCCACACACAGGAGGAATGAAAAGCCTCTCTCTGTCTGGCTGGTTGGCTAAATCTCTCTCTCTCTCTCTCTCTCTCTCTCTCTCTCTCTCTCTCTCTACACCGATGCATTGTTAGTTGTTACATGTTTCAACACACACGCACTCGCACTCGCACGCACACACACACACACACACACACACACACACACACACACACACACATGAAACTACACAGCTCACGTCACGCAAACTTGCAATGTGACGTTATGTTTTTGTGGAAGAGGTAACAATGCCAACCTTCGTCGTCGTCCTCCTCCTCCTCCTCCTCCTCCTCCTCCTCCTCCTCCTCCTCCTCCTCCTCCTCCTCCTCCTCCTCCTCCTCCTCCTCCTCCTTCCTTTTCCTACTCTTTCTTAGCTCGCTTTTCGTTCCAATAATCACCGATCTGGTAATGGCAAAATTTGACTGAGCGAATACGTCTCTCTCTCTCTCTCTCTCTCTCTCTCTCTCTCTCTCTCTCTCTCTCTCAATCGTCAGGCTCTGAGTATTTTTTTCCTTTGAGCGTAAAAAGAAAGAAAAAAAAAATCAGGGTTATTTCATCCACTGTACAAACTCAATACATGCTTGAAGGACCCAACAGAGGCACACACACACACACACACACACACACACACACACACACACACACACTGTTGCTTAAATATTCTGTCGCTTTGTGCTGTGCTGAGTGTGTGTGTGTGTGTGTGTGTGTGTGTGTGTGTGTGTGTGTGTGTGTGTGTGTGTGTGTGTCTGTTATCCATTTCCGCTTCAGTGTTTCTTTACCATCATGAAGGAGGAAGAGGAAGAGGAAGAGGAAAGAATATGTGCTGAAAGTACCAGCAAGTTGAAAAGAGAAAGAAGAGAAATATGGTGACGGAGAACAGTGAACCGAAGAAACTCAAGAAGCAGGGTAGAAGAGTGTGAGGAAAGGAAGGAAGGAAGGAGAAGAGAAGAGATGCAGGAAGTAAGAGAAGGATATAAAACGAGGCCTCTAAAGGGGCTTATCTCATGAAGTTCAAGGGGAAAGTTTAATTAAAAGAGGAGAAAGAGGACGAGGTGGACGACGGAGATCAGGAGGAGGAGGAGGAGAAGGAGGAGGAAAAGGAAGAGGAAGAGGAGATGGTGGTGGTGGAGGAGGAGGAAGAAGAAGAACGAGAGAGATGAAGCAAGAGTTACACAAAGTTAGGTGTTGAAAAGTAAGATTGCAGGATCAACAGAGAGAGAGAGAGAGAGAGAGAGAGAGAGAGAGAGAGAGAGAGAGAGAGAGAGAGAGAGAGAGAGAGAGAACCTGAAAGATTAAACATTACCATCTCTCTTCTCTCTCTCTCTCTCTCTCTCTCTCTCTCTCTCTCTCAGTGAAACATCTTTTGTCATACCTAACTTTTCATCCCTCTCTCACTTACTTTTATTGCTTTCCTCTTCCTTCCTTTCCTGAACCCATCTTTCCTTCTCTTCTTTTTCTTTCATCATCCTCCATTCTCTCTCTCTCATCTTTCCTTCCTTTTTCCTCTCTTTCCTCCATCCCTTACTCAATCATTCATCCCCTCACTTTTTTTTTTTACTCTTTCTAGTCTCTTTTTTCCCTCCTTTCTTACCTCGCCCATTTTCCTCCTCTCCTCCTCCTCCTCCGTCCTTCTCCTCACGTAATCCTCCTCACCACCTGGGATATCCTACTCATTAGACACCTTTACGAGCACCTCCTCCCCCATCCTCCCTCCCTCTCCATCGCTAATTCGTTTAATATCGCGTTAAATACGCCTGGTATGTGGGAAATTTTAATCCAGGTGACGCTAATGGCAGGTAATACTGTTGACTCTCGCTCATTATTTGGCTTAACACCTGATGCGGGTTTTCGATCCTCATAAAAATTATCAATACTTTTTTTCCCCACGATTCATGTTTTCACGAATATTCTTATGCGTATTACGGTGAACGAGAACAGAGAAACGATGGGGAAAGTAAAATTACGCAAACACTTGATAAACATAGAAGTCAACAGAAGGAAAGCAGAACGAGTGAACAGAAAGTCAAATGTGCCACAGAACACCGCAGAACATCAAAAAATATGTAAATACTTTTTTTCGTATGATTTGTTTTTACGAGTATTCTTATGCTTAATTTTGGGGCACATCAACCACCAATGAAGTAGATTCTCTCCAACTTCTGGGGCGAATGGACTTGGGGCGCATCGTAACTGGGGCGGATGGACTGTAAAGCCTTCTTTTCTTAGATATTTCTTGTTGTATCTAACACTCACTTACTCGGGGACATGGTTCCTAACAGATGTGCTTTGAGGTAGGAGGTACCCCACAAAAGTATCCCCCATGTGTGCTTTTCACGGGAATTTATGGGCTAAAGGGGATACTTTTTGTGGTACCTCCTATCTCAAAGCCCACCCGCTACGAAGCCATTGCCCCGAGTGAGGAAACCCAACACCCTACACCTAGACCGTGGACAGGATTCGAAGCCGTGCGCTTGGAAACCACTCGGGCCCTAAAGCATGCATGGTTCCACTGTACCACGGCGACCCACAAATTCCCGTGAAAAGCCCACATGGTATAAAAAAAAAAATACACATTCTTAACCAAATGTGGCATCAGATTCTTCTCTTTATTTCTACAAAGAAGTAAAAAAATTCTTTAGGTGAATTTTGAATGAATGCACACAAAATAACCTTTTTCTTTGTTTTCCTGTGCTTGGTTTCCTCCTTAAATGTCGAGTGGGCCGCCGTGGTACAGTGGGATCATGCGTGCTTTGGGGTCCGAGGGGTCTCCAAGCGCACAGGTTCGAATTCTGTCCACAGTCTGAGTGTAGGTTGGGCTTCCTCACTCGGGGCAACGGCTTCCTAGCGGGTGGGCTTTGAGATAGGAGGTACCCTAAAAAAGTACCCTCTTTAGCCCATAAATTCCAGTGAAAAGCCCACATGGTATAAATGAAAAAAAAAGCACTAAATACCTATAAATATAAAGCTACGTGGTTTTGATATCGCACATCTCATCGACATTTCGAAATTAATTTGACTTTTCATACTTTCGTTATCACACAAAACACCTGCAAACCCACCTCAGCTTTAATGGGAGCACCGAATCCTTTTCTCCTATCTGTAACATTATATATAGGTAAATGAAACGTTTTAATCTTTTTTACGCACGCCTGATTTTAATTGAATAAACACCCGCATAATGAACACATTCTTTGCTGCAACACTTTTTTTTTCCGCCTTCATCGCTTTAATCATTAAACATAAGAGAAAACACTCAGAATTGCACCTACAAGAAATAATTATAAACACTTACATCATCACCATCATCACTATGTAAAAAAAAAAGAAAAAACAGAAAAAAACATCCAACTATGAATAGAAGAATATGAAAAAAAAAGTCTCACTACTTTTCACGAGACTGAATAGAAGCATTATCTGTTCATTGCCACGTCGTGTAATCATCGTTTTTATTACTACCAAACAACTCTCCTCTCCGCCTCATTATCCCGACAAAAGGGTCGTTGGCAGCGAAGGGCCGCCGTGTAACATAGAGTGTGTAGTGGTTGTTGCCTGGGTAGGACAGCCACACGATGTAGAAGGGTGCATCCTCAACTGCCGCACGAAGCCACACTGCCGCCAGCCTCCAGTGGTAATGCGTGGTGGTGACTGTTATTGGTGATGAGGAATGCTAGAGGTGGTTATGGTGACTGGTGGATGGTGATGGTAAATTAGTGGTCATTATGGTGTCTTGTTGAGCTATTGATAATTGAGCTGGTAGTGATGATAATGATGATGATAATGATGGTGATGATGATGATGGTGACTCATACTGATAATGATGGTAATAATAATAATAGTAAATCACAGTGTCGGTAATAATGTTGATAGTGATAATGATGAGGATAATGATGAGGAAGAGGGTGTTGGTGATTATTACTGCTACTACTATTCAATATTTCTACTGCTGTCCCTGATAATGATTCCTGATGTTGCTGATGTTTAATGTGATTGCTGCTGAAAATTGTGATGCTTAACCCCTTCAATACTGGGACGCATTTCAACCTCAAGTTTGGGTGTGATTAGGCCATTTTATTGACAATGGGAAAGGTGTATGGAGGTAAGACGAGTAATAGCCACAGTCTTCACTATTTCAATCCCCCACATAAGTTTGTGAAGCTGTATAAAATCACCATATAGTGAGCAGAATGAATATGATGACGTGTCCTGGTACTGAAGGGCTTAACGGTAACTAGCAGATAATGGTGGTGATTGTGGTGGTACTAATGATGATGAGAATGGTGAATATGATGTTGGTCTTTGTAGATTAATTACTGATAACGTAAAATTACAGCATATCAAATTAAGGTTACATCATGCGGACTTTTACATGATCATTATTGAGACTCGTGTTGTTTGCGTTGCCAGGAAGTTGGTGATTGTCAAGCAAAACAGTGTGTAATGAAGTAAGGCATCAGTGGCTAGAAAAAAAAAAAAATAGTGAATCGTTCAATTCTTATTAAATTTAATCTGAACCAGTAAACATAACACTCTCTCTCTCTCTCTCTCTCTCTCTCTCTCTTACCTCTATATGAAGGTAAAATAGGTGTCAATTTACAGGCGAGAGTCATGGCATACTTTACCTGAGCACTGGAACGATGTAAAAAAAAAAAAAAAAGAAGAAAAGAAACATATTAAACACACACACACACACACACACACACACACACACACACACACACACACACACAGTACGTTTCTATATCAACAATTCTTTGAAAGTGTATGTATGTGTGTGTGTGTGTTTGTGTGTGTGTTGTGTGCGCGTCTGTCTGTCTGTCTGTCGGTCGGTCGTTACCTGGGGATCACACGAGAGAATACAATAAAGAAGTAACGAAAGGAGGGAGAGAGGGAGAGGTACGATGAGGGCAAGGTTGGGGAGTGGGAGGGAGAGGGCTGAGCAGGAGAGGCAGGTGAGGTGGGTAAGGTATACAGGTGCGTTTCATCCCTCGGGGTGGGAAGAGGATAGGAGAAAGAAGAGAGGAAGGCGAGAGGAAGGTGAGATGGATGGGGGGATGGAAAGGGCGACGACGGTGTATTCCCAGCGAGAGTGACGAGAAGAAAGGATGAAGGAGGAGAAAGATGAGGAGAGGAGGTGAAGAAGACGCGCGTTTCCACAGAGAATGAATAGAAGGGGGATGGAGGCAAGGGAGGAAACGAGAAACCTGGAGGGAAAGAGGGAAGGGGAGACAGCAAGGGGGAGGAAAGGAGAGGAAAAGTAGTAGGGCAAGAAAAATGGAAAGAATACTAATAACAAAAGATAAAGAGAGAGAAAGGAGGGGAATGGGAAAGATAAGGATCGGAAGAAAGTACAGAAATAAATGAAGGAGAAGGGTTGAAAAAGGGAAAAAAAAGGAGGAATGAAAAAAAGACTGAAGGAAGGTAAGAGATGGCAGCATGGAGGGAGGAGCGAAAAATAGAAGGGAAGGAGAACAGAGAAAGAAGGAAGGAAAATAGCTGGTGAGAGGTAAAAGAAAACAAATAAAGAGTGAAAAAAAGTAGTGAGAAAAGCAATGCGAATGTAAGAGAAAGAAGAGGATGAGGAGGAAAGGAAATAACTGAAGGAAGGATAGAAAGAAAAGAGGCAGAGGAGGAAGCGGCGAGCAGTCCCCAGGTACACGTGTCAGAGCAGGAAAGGTGGTGTTGGCTGTCACAGACTGGACGTGAGCGGCCCCCCAATCGCTCCCTGGAGTCTAGGAACGCTCGAGGTAGTGTAATTTTGGCTCTCGACTGACACGGCGTCCATGAAATTGCTGAATACACTAAAGCAAACACAAGGAAAAACAAAATGGTTCTCTCCGTTTTCTTTCTGGTCGTGTTCGTCTACAGGGAAATAGTCTAAGTTGGAAATCCCACAACACTCAGTTCCATACGCTGCGTGCTGAAGGAAATTGCTCTCTTCCTCACAGTGAAATAATTTATGTTTACAAGGAAAACATTAGAAGACTCTCTGGGAAACTAATATCCGAGAGGGTCCAAAATTTAATTCAGATACATATTTCACACAATGATAAAACTGCTGATCCTATTAAAGGTACTCGTAAAAGGAAATGGTCCTTTCTTGCACATAAAAGCAATTTAAAGCCTCCAGAGAGATATGAAACATTTCCCCACGACATCATCTCTCTATATTAATCTGTCCACATATTTGTGTAACCGAAATAAATGTAATATGTTTACTTTCACTCCTAAAAAAGAATTACCAAGAGAAAATAAGAAAACAAAACTATTCTTGGTAAGTAAGAAGGGTGAAAAATGTTTGTGTGTTTGACATCTTTTTACAAGGAAATTCCCATTCACATCTTACTCAAATTTGTTCATAGCGATGTGCGCCAGCCTTACAAACTCATACTTGTTATGTTTTAAGAGTTCAAATAATTTACCAAAAACGTTTATTGAGTGAGCATGTATTTAACAAATCTGATTATTAATTCAGAAAATGTGTAGTTTATTGAAGTCCAAAGGCAAGTTATGCTAGACTTAAGTGCTATCTAATAATTTGTTTTCGGAGAATCACTGTGTAAATGAAATCCTGGGAATAGTTAGAAAAGAAAAAAACAACAACTCATTCTTACCAATCAAGCGAGAGATTACTTTCTATGTACCTTGCCTTGTGAAATATGAATAAATATAATTCCATTCTAAATATTTGCTTCTAATTAATCTGATGAAAGAAACATTGCAAGCAGGGAACCACACACACACACACACACACACACACACACACACACACACACACACACACACACACACACACACACACACACACACACACACACACACACACACACACACATTCAAACAATAAACATTTCAAAACCTATTTTTTTACTTCCTATGTAAACAATCGAGTCTAGGAAACGAGGAAATACAATAAAGTGAGCCTTTCCAAACCCTGAAAAGCCATTCTGGAGTTTAAAAGAATTAAAACACACGATGTACACACCACACACACACACACACACACACACACACACACACACACACACACACACATACAGCTCTCTCTCTCTCTCTCTCTCTCTCTCTCTTGCTCTTTCTTCCTTTCTATACATGCTCCTCCTCTGACCCAAACTCTTTCATCCCCTTTGCCTCTCCCCTCTTCCTTCTTCCCTTCCCTCTCCCTGACTCAACCCGTAATTTCCTCCATTGCCTCTCTCTCTTCTTCCTCCGTCCCTAATCGACCCTTCCTTCTTCCTCCCTGTGACGCATTCCTCTCTCCCTGACTCCCTCTCCTCCCTTTACTCTCCTTCCTTCCTTCTTCCATCATTACCTGGTTTACATTGACCTAACCTTATCTTAGCTAGTTTAAATGGTCCTACTTTGAATGAACCTTACCAAGACTAGCTCAACTTTTACCTAACTTACTGGAGAGGTAGGTTTGAAATAAGACCTGTCACGTGTATGCCTATTGATTTCTTATGCTATTTCCGATTTTTTTTTATATTGCGGTGTTGTAATAATCAGAAAAAAAGGGAAGTAAAAGTGCTAAATGTAATAAAATATAAATACGATAAGAAATAATGAATATAGAACAACACTGAGCAGAAATAGAAATAAATAGAAAGGCCTGGAAATTGAAAGGGTTATAAAACTTTTGCAAACAAAGAGGCCACCGAGGCGAGCAGAGAATGTACACACAACCTATCACGGCGAGACATTGGTAAGATTACACAAAAAAAAAAAAAAAAAAAAAAAAAGTGAAAAAAATGGCGCTGGAGAAGCAAAAATAAACACGAAATAAAAAATGGGTAAAGCAAATAGGACCACGAAAGTTTAGAATGCTACGGAGTTAGAAAGTGGAAATACGTACAGCGGTGCAGGATACAGTATGAAAATGAAGTTTATTTTTAAAAGGATTACTTCTCAATAAGAAATTAAAAAAAAAAATATGATCCAGTTCTTGAAATAGATTCATATACACAAAATGTGAGAGTTATTCAAATAGCACATTACTTATATACTCCATGCTTATAATCAAACGCTATTATGGAAAATCTCAGAGCGATGACTAACAAACACACACACACACACACACACACACACTCACACCCAACACCCAACACACACACACACACGCACACACACACACACACACACACACACACACACACACAGACAGAGAGAGAGAGAGAGAGAGAGAGAGAGAGAGAGAGAGAGAGAGAGAGAGAGAGAGAGAGAGAGAGAGAGAGAGAGAGAGAGAGAGAGAGAGAGAGAGAGAGAAGGGGAGAAGGAGGGAGAATGAAAAAAAAATTACAAACGATAATGAAACCTCAAATGAGAGCAGATCACCTTTTTATTTTCTTTCAGGCAAGGTGTGAAAAAAGAACACAATTAAACTTAAACAACAAAGAGTACACGTGTTCCAGGGCAGGACTTTGAAAGGGTGCCAAATTCAGTTTTTTTTCCAAACGTAAAAATTCCAATTTCCTTTTTAATTGGCTTTGAACTGTAGGAAGCCAGTCGCTCATTTTAAGAACCTGAGAAAATAGTTACAGTCAACGAAAGATGCAAGAGACTCTCAGTGAAGCCGCAGAGGAAGTGACAGAAAAGAATGTAAAAATGTTTTGATACGTCAGAAGTTTCCACTGAGAAGGCCAAAGAAGGACAAATACGCATGACACACACACGAGGATCTCAGGTAAGTACTTGGAGACTTAGCGCCGCAAGAAGTGAGGCAAAATATAACTTTCAAAAAGAAGATTAAAAAAAAATAGTGAGAACAAAATATAACTTTCACGGCTACATGATTTCCCTTAGACAGAAAGTGAAAAATCCAGAAAAGATATCCAAACATGGAAGAAACGAAAGCATTCCTAGTGAAAACATACGCGCTTTCAGCCATGAATCAGACAAAGCTACCATCAAACTAATTATCAAACGACAAATCCCTGTGATCTTATAATTGAAAATCAAAGAAATTCAATTTTCATCAGGAAAAAGCACAGCCTTGCCTTTCTCTTTTAAAGACTGAAGATTACAGGTGAATAAAAAACACTCGGAATTCTCTTTAGATTTCAAGTAATTTCGGACGATAAAAAAGCTCATTATTCTTCATTAATTATGCAATCAACGCCGTAACTTTCAAACTCTTCATCTTCATTATCATAAATAAAACCTAATAGCGTGTTACATAACACAAATGAACGTCAAAGGTCTAGGTTTTACTTGTTTTATTCATGCCCTCCTCCTCCTTTTCCTCCTCCTCCTCCTCCTCCTCCTCCTCCTCCTCCTCTTTATCGCGCCTTCTCCCTGTTTTGTTATCCTTTCCCACAATTATTTCGTCTCTTATCCTCCTATCCATTCTTTCATTTCAATTCTATGTCTCCCTATTCCTTACTTTTCTTCCTTCTCACCTTCCTCACATCATCCAGTCTCATCATATCCTTTCTTTTTTACCCGCAGATATATATACACTTTCCTCCATTTTTTTCCTCCCTCCCTATTATCTCTCCTTGTCTTGCCCTCTTCTCCGTCTCTAAAGCCAACCTGCTCTATTCACCCTCTCTCCTTCACTCCTCCTTGCACACACTGCCTGATCGTCCCTTAAAACACCTTTCTGGAGAACACTTACTGCTTCTTTTCTCCTCCACCCTTTACTCTTCCTCCCTCCCTCCCTTTCCCCTTCCCCGTCCTCCCTAGACAGCTCCCTTATGCTGCGCGAGAATCTGTATTGAAGCGAAAATTGAACATCTTCCTGCAGGAGGTGAAAAGAAGGTGACTTGGGAGGAAGAGGAGGGAAGGAAGTCTGGCAGAGGATCACCACGTCTTTGCTCCATTCACTTTTGTGTCTAATTAGTGATGCTTCTCTTCCCTTCCTTCATGCTAATTAAAACGAGGCAATTCACTTTTTTTTCTGAGAGGGTAAGAGAGAGAGAGAGAGAGAGAGAGAGAGAGAGAGAGAGAGAGAGAGAGAGAGAGAGAGAGAGAGAGAGAGAGAGAGAGAGAGAGAGAGAGAGAGAGAGAGAGAGAGAGAGAGAGAGAATGATATATAAAAGTGAAAGTAAATTACGAGAAGCAAGGAACATGAAAAGTCCTGTAGGAGCTTTAATTGGAAAAGCCATTAATCTCTCTCTCTCTCTCTCTCTCTCTCTCTCTGAAAAAAAGTGGATTGCCTCTGACCTGTACCCATCCGACTTCATTGAAGTAACATGACCTAAATAAGAAAAAAAAAAAAAATAGAAAAGAAAGAAAGCAAAACACGCTGACCAGACTTGACATGGCACGACCTGTGACCTCACCTGACCTTGCTGACACACCATGATCTGTTTCTACCACCAACAATATGAGGTCGTGTCAAAAAATAAGAAACAAATATCTGCTATGACCTTTGACCCAAACAAATCTCATTCGGTCAAATAGCGGGAAGGAATCTGATGATCTGACCTGACATGATAGTGAAATGAAGTTGTTGAAATGATTTGTCTTTTTTTTCGTAACATGTGTATTCATTTCTTGGTCATTTTAATTTATGTATGTTTAATTTCCTTTGCATTTGAAAGAAAGTGATTGAATACTGGAATTATACGAGTACGCACAAAACTGGTTAGATTTTCCATATTCTTAGTGCAATTATCCTAGCAAACTCTGTGAATTAACGAGGAATAGGGAAGTAACCATTAACTCCTTCAGTACTGGGACGCATTTTTCATGACTTTTGGGTGTAATTAGACGATTTTATTGACTTTAGGAAGGGTCTATGGAGATCAGAAGATTAATTGCCAAAGTCTTCACTATTTCAATGGCCACATAAGTTTCTCAAGCTGTATAAAATCACCAAATAGTAAGCAGAATGAATATGAAAGCACGTCATGGTACTGAAGAGGTTAAAAGAATGACCACAGCAACACCAAAATCAAACAACGTACAAAAGTAAAGAACACAAACCCTTTCACTGCTACTCTATCAAATAGTTGTCTCACTAGGACTTATAAAATTTCGACCAATTATAGTACTACACCTTCAATAATTTCGCACTCAGAACGTAAAGAAAGAACCTTCCATTCTATCTTTTCCTCAGTGCGTCTATGCCAGCCAGTCTTCATAGTGCCCTGCGAGTTAACAAAGAATAAAAGAGTTACCTAATTGAAAAAAGATCTCACGACTGTTCTATTTTCAACAGTTCAAAGTTTAGGAGAGAGAGCGAGAGCGAGAGAGAGAGAGAGAGAGAGAGAGAGAGAGAGAGAGAGAGAGAGAGAGAGAGAGAGAGAGAGAGAGAGAGAGAGAGAGAGAGAGAGAGAGAGAGAGAGAGACGCAAATAGCCGTTCAGAATAAAAGACAAAAGAAAAAGACATGTGAATACTTAGACAGAAAGACAATAAAATGACGTAGCGTCCTGGAAATTGTCTGGCAACGAGACGAACGAATAAAAAAAAAAAAAAGAGAGAGAGAGAAAAAAAAAAACACTGCATAACTGTATCGCCCTGTCCTTCCTCTATACTAAACTGGCCGGCGAGAGGAACGAAAGAGCTGAAATTCAACGTGACTATTATTTTTCTTATCGTTTCTCTCTGTTCTCTCCTCGCCACGACTCCGCCCAGAGACAATTACCACTTCACCTGCTGAATTAAAAATGGAAACTGCGATTGGGAAATTTCCTCTCAGTATTGCTTCGATTTCTTTTCCTTTTTTCATTTCTCGAGGTAAGAGGAGCAGGAGGTGAGAGAAGAAAAAGAGGAGGAAGAGGAGGAGAAGTAGGAGTAGGGGGAGGAGAAGGAGGAGGAGGAGGAGATGTTCTTTATTTGATTATAATGAGGTCCTCCCCTAACTTCATTTTGTGCGTTATCAAAAAATTTTTTTTTTTTTTTTTTTTTTTTTTTTAGAGATATATTGCATGCGTTTGGGTTTATCGACGTTGAACAGCTGATTAGTTTGTAGGTAGGAATTGCATTACGATAATATTTCAAGAATGTCAAAACTATTACTATTATTATTATTATCATTATTATTATTATTATTATTATTATTATTATTATTATTATTATTATTATCTTTAGTATCATCACCATTCACACTAATACTCCTACTGTTACCACTCCCAATAAAACTACTACTACTACTACTATTATCATTACTACTACTACTACTACTACTACTACTACTACTACTACTACTACTACTACTACTTCTGTCAACACCGCCGCTACCATAACAGCCACCACCATCTCCACCATCACCACCACTTCCACTAAAGGCGCAGAATTGGTGATTTAATTCTGGAAAGTCTTTAAGAAAATACTCTTAAAAATTACATGATTTAAAGATCAAGTTGTTTAGCGAAAATTTATCATTTGGTTCTCTCTCTCTCTCTCTCTCTCTCTCTCTCTCTCTCTCTCTCTCTCTCTCTCTCTCTATCTCTCTCTTTGTTTTTATCGATATACCATTTCTCCCATCCCTCCTCCTCCTCCTCCTCCTCCTCCTCCTCCTCCTCCTCCTCCTCCTCCTCCTTCCCCTCTTTCCCCTCCTTCAGAGCTCATTCATAACTTGGACTGAAAAGCTTCAATATTGCAATGAAAATAATAAAGAAATTGCTGAATATTTCCAGAATGTTTTCTATAGTGGGTAGTTAATTTTAGTAGATTGTATTCAACGTCGCCGAAAAACAGCATGGAAATTACGAGAAAACGTGTGTGTAAATATATATTCTTCTACCAACCTTATACACACACACGTTACATAAATTGAAGTTAATGAATAAAGAGATAAGATTATATGACTTAAAAAAAACACAGTAGGGTCCACAAATCGATATCAAATATGGCACTACAACGTGACCTTAATAAAAATACAGTAACAACTCAACAAAACGTAATAGAAGAAACAGTCCAAGAGAAAAAAAAGGAAAAAAATAAAAAGAAACACATGAAAAAGAGATCGGAAAAACACGAGCAGCACCACCAACACAACACGAAGAACAGGAGCCACTAAACACACACACACACACACACACACACACACACACACACACACACACACACACACAGCATGACCAACAACCCACAACACAAACATCCCACAAAAAATTAACAAGACCTACGCAGCGTTTCACCGACAGGACTCAATGATAATTCCCTCTTTTCATATGACCTTTGGGGCCGCCCCTGTCTCGTGTCCTCAATCCGCACCAGGCGTATTACACACCATACTCCCTGTTAATATTTCGCAAACACCACGAGAGAGAGAGAGAGAGAGAGAGAGAGAGAGAGAGAGAGAGAGAGAGAGAGAGAGAGAGAGAGAGAGAGAGAGAGAGAGAGAGAGAGAGAGAGAGAGAGAGAGAGAGAGAGAGAGAGAGAGAGAGAGAGAGAGAGAGAGAGAGAGAGAGAGAGAGAGAGAGAGAGAGAGAGAGAGAGAGAGAGAGAGAGAGAGAGAGAGAGAGAACAAAAAAAAACTGACTAGTAGCTAAATATTATAAATGTATTTTTTTTTTTATCAAATCTCTAGGAAATTCTAAATATATAATATGAGGTTGAAGAATCTTACTTAAAACAAAGAAGTCTGTTCTCTGAAAAAAAAAAAAATGTTTAGACGAAGAAGCGAGAAGGAGGAGGAGGAGGAGGAAGAGGATTACAAAAGGAATACAAAGGAAAGCCAAACAGCAGCAGATCTATTGGTCCTTTCAAGGCTGCTTGGTAACTACTTTTAACTATCAATAGGAAAGAGAGAAAGGAAAGTACATGAGAAGGCTCCTCACCCACCACTCCCTCCAACTTTAGCTGGCATAGAAAATAGTTGGGAAAAGTACCATGCAGCATAGAAAAACTGACATGGAATTTTCATAGTGAACTCTACATGTTTATCTGAAAAGAAGAAGGCAAAACAATATCGTGTTTAATCATTCGGACAAGATGAGAGCTTGCTGGGGGACAACTTTTAAATATTTGTCAATTTTATTTTTGAATTATGCAACAGAAGTGCTGTTTACAATTTCTGAAGGAAGGTTATTCCAGATACTAAATATTCTATTATTCCTTGTCATGTTAGAATGATAAATCATAAAATACTTATTTGCATCAAGGTTGTCATATCCTTTGAAAATTATGAAAACTTCAATTAGGTCTCCTCTTATCCTGCGCTTCGTTAAGCTGAATAGATTTAATGCCTCCAGTCGTTCCTCATACGGCTTATTTCTCAATCTTAGAATAATTTTAGTCACTCAACTTTGCATCATTTCCAATTTTCAGTGTCTTTTCTTTAATATGGTGACCAGAATTGCACACAGTATTCGTCGAGCTGGGGACTCACCAGTGAGTTATATAATGCAAGGATAACTTTTTTTCTGATTTAAATTCAAAGGTTCTTCTAATGAACCCAATCAATTTATTTGCTGTCTTCACTGTTTCTGAGCAGTGTTGACTCGGCTTCAGATTTTTGGACACTACAACACCAAGATCTTTTTCATTCTCAGCACTTGCCAGAAACACATTTTTCATTTCATATTTTGCTTGAACATTGTTGTTCCCGATATGAAGGACTTTGCACTTTTCTATATCAAACTTCACTTGTCATTTTTCTGCCGAACACGTTACTTTATTTAGGTCACTCTGTAGTTCTTGCCATTGTGACGCGGATGCTACTTTATTAATTATTTTGGTGTCGTTAGGAGGAGGAGGAGGAGGAGGAGGAGGAGGAGGAGGAGGAGCGGAGGCGATAAAGGTGAAAAAAGTGAACAGGAGTGGCACAGACACGAAGGATAGAGATGCTGTGAAGAGGAGGACAAATATGAGAGAAGAAAAGAAAGGATAGGGGGAAGGGAGGGAAGAGATAAGAGGTGTGGGGGAAAGAACAGTGAACAATGGAAGGAAGATGTAGCGTGGGAGTAAAGAGAGTAAGGAAGAGAAGGGGTGAAAGAAAACGTGAGAGGGCAAGGGAATAGGGGAGAGGGATGGCAAGAGGAGGAGGAGGAGGAGGAGGAGGAGGAGGAGAGGTGGGAAATGTATGAGTCTTCTCTTAAGAACAGGAGAAAACTGAGAGGCAGGAACACAATGAGGAAGTGTGAGGAGAGTAAAGTGCGGAGAGAGATATGGGAGGAGGAGGAGGAGGAGGAGGAGGAGGAGGAGGAGGAGGAGGAGGAGGAGGAGGAGGAGGAGGAGGAGGAGGAGGAGGAGGAGGTGGAGGTGGAAGTGGAAGTGAAGGTAAAGGTGGAGAGGGAAGAGGAGGAAGAAGAATAAGCAGGTTGAGATATATAAAAAAAACAATAGAAAAATGTTACTGGAAACAAAATGTAAACAATGATAATATGCAAATGACAAAAAACAAATAAAAAGACAAAAGGAAAAAAAAAACCTAATGAATTTTGGTTTTGGAAAGTGCTGAAAAACAATAACACCAACAAATACAACAAAAATTACAACAACAACAACAACTACTACTACTACTACTACTACTACTACTACTACTACTACTACTACTACTACTACTACTACTACTACTACTACTGCTACTGCTGCTGCTACTACTACTACTACTACTACTACTACTACTACTACTACTACTACTACTACTACTACTACTACTGCTACTACTACTACTACTACTACTACTACTACTACTACTACTACTACTACTACTACTTCTCTGATTCGGATATAAAATTCACTCTAAGGGAAAGTCAATCTAAAACCTAAATGTTGATATCATCGTAGAGAGAGAGAGAGAGAGAGAGAGAGAGAGAGAGAGAGAGAGAGAGAGAGAGAGAGAGAGAGAGAGAGAGAGTAACAATCCTAAAGTATCTACATATTATATCAGTTTAAGTCCTTCTCCTTAAACAAACAAAAATGCATGAAAAAATGAAATATTAAGTGAATGAATAAAGTAAACAAATCGCATCAAAAGATCATTTCCATAAACAGGATTCGCCGCACCACAAACACCTCACTGCAAATGAAAACTACCAATTGAAAACCATGAGATAAAAACAAATTCAGCAAAAAAAAAAATAAATAAATAAATATCACACGTACCCCCAATAATGTACAAAAATACACACGTGCTATGGAATAACCTGCAAAAATGATTTCATAGGCGAATTAGCAAAAAAAAAAAAAAAAAAAAAAAAAGATAAACGTTCAAAAATTAATATATAAACGTTTACATGCAAATATCAAAGACAAGAAAAAAATAGGAAACAAATGTGGCTGAAAAATAATTTAACGATAACTAAAACGTGATACATATTTTTTTTTAATTTCCCCTTACTCTCTTTCTCTCTCTCTCTCTCTCTCTCTCTCTCTCTCTCTCTCTCTCTCTCTCTCTCTCTCTCTCTCTCTCTCTTTCTCTTCGTATTTTCCAGGTTGAGGTGGAAACGTTTTCTCTCAATAAAACGTTTTCACTGAAACACTTCTTCACTATAACCTCAGGCTCCACTGCTGCTTTTTTCTTATAATATAAATGCATGTGAGTGAAGGGAGAACACAAGAGGAGGAGGAGGAGGAGGAGGAGGAGGAGGAGGAGGAGGAGGAGGAGGAGGAGGAGGAGGAGGAGGTAATATGCTTTCTACAAGAAGCTCATATAGAATTTAAGAGGAACCAACGAAAGAAATGATGTTTACTTTCACCATATGTAATTTCTACGTAAAGAAGGAAGAGGAGGAGGAGGAGGAGGAGGAGGAGGAGGAGGAGGAGGAGGAGGAGGAGGAGGAGGAGGAGGAGGAGGAGGAGGAGGAGGAAGAGGAGGTGGGAAAAGGCTTGGGGACTGGTAGTATTATTTCATTTGATCATGTGTGTGTGTGTGTGTGTGTGTGTGTGTGTGTGTGTGTGTGTGTGTGTGTGTGTGTGTGTGTATCTGCGCGTGCTAGCCTTTCTTACTGTACAAGCAAACTGTCTTACTGGTTATTATTATTCTTTTCCTCCTCCTCCTCCTCCTCCTTTCTTCCATCTTCCCTTTTTCAGCATCTTCTTCTTCCTCCTCATACTCTTCTGAACTTCCTCTCCCAGACCTTTTCGATTCAATTCTATTCCACCATGACCGTTTACCTTGTACGAATGTCCTTCTACTATTCTTTCTGCGTCTCTCTCTCTCTCTCTCTCTCTCTCTCTCTCTCTCTCTCTGTTCATTTTTCCTCTTCCATCCAACTCAGTTCTCTCCAATTTTCCCTCCGGACCCTTCCACCAATCCACTCCACTCTTCTCTCTCAACTTTATTTTCCTTCCTCCCCTTTCCAATATCCATGCCGGCACAAGTCTGTCCTCTGGAACTATGACCACACTGCCTAACACGCCTCCTTCCCTCCACTCATTCTTAACAACACAAAAAT
Source organism: Portunus trituberculatus (assembly GCF_017591435.1). Classification (NCBI taxonomy): domain Eukaryota; kingdom Metazoa; phylum Arthropoda; class Malacostraca; order Decapoda; family Portunidae; genus Portunus; species Portunus trituberculatus. The sequence goes on from NC_059302.1 coordinate 28,980,845, forward strand.
TTTATCGAGAGTTTGAACACCTAATACTATCACTATCTCCTCTCTCCCTCCCTGTCTTTTCATTTATATGGTACATTTGTCTGTATATTCCATTATGGTGTACGTCACATTCCTCCCATTCGTTCCTAACACAAGGGAGAAATCATACGAGTTTTAGTGTTATATAGTATCATCGGTAAATCTGTTCTTTTTTCCATTTTATTTTGCTTGGTTCTTTTTAACAGTTACTTGTATAATATTCTGTTATGACAAGATTCGTTGCAGATTTCCTTCACTTAGTGCTAAAACGAAATCGTCAGTTTTAATACCCAATACTTGAGTTTTCAGGTTTTCATTTTTTTTTTTTTTAGTTTTTATCTTTTTCCTTTTTTTCTACATTATTGGCAATTTTTTTTATCCATAGCACAACTGTTCTTTTTACTTTCTTACACCAAAATGTTTAAAAATAGCAAATGTTTATTACAAATCATATTCTCTCTCTCTCTCTCTCTCTCTCTCTCTCTCTCTCTCTCTCTCTCTCCTATCATACACTATTTATTCAATTTCTAATACGCGACAAACTTCACGTAAAGCTTTCATGATTAACACAACAAACAGTCCGTCTATGTCTTCCTTTTCTTTTTCCTGCTCTTATTTCCCCTTATACTCATATAATTTACTTGTACATTCAATTATGGGGTGTGAAGCATTTCTAGTATTCTCTCTTCACGTAACACAATACTGACTGCAAGGATTTGTAATGTCTAGTTCTACTGCGTCTACCTCTGTCTCTCACCCTTTTCTCTTTATAAATTTCTTTTCATCTACATCTGTGCCAGTCTCTCTCCTGTTTTCTTTACATTTCGCTATGTTTATTTTTTCTATTTGATTAAGAACAATTCACTCAAACATTCCTTCGTCTAATTGTCTGCTTTTTTTTCCTTCTCTGTCATCATTTTTCTTCCATTTTTTTTTCTATGTGCTCGGTTTTTTTCTTCTTATTTTATCTACTTTTTACTTTTTTTTTATATCCAACTAATGTTTTTTATTTTATTTTCGCCTATATTCTTAACTTATTCTGTTCTTTTTCATTTTTTCTTTATTTCTACCTTTATCTTTCTTTTCATCATCATCATCATCATCATCATCATCATCATCATCATCAGCACCACCTTTGTTTCCTCTTTTTTTTTTTTAACTTTCTATATCTTTCTTTCTTTTTCTTCTCTCCATTCCTTTCTTTCTTCTTTTTATTACTTTTTTCATTCTTTCTTTCTTTCCTTCACCTTATATTTCTTTCTAGGTTATATTTCCTCTCTCTATTTCTCTCTTTCTTCATTTATTTCCTTTATTCAATTCTTTCTTCTTATATTTCCTTTTCCTTTACTTCTTTCTCTTCTCGCTTCTTTTTCTTTTATTTTTTTCCTTCGTTCCTCCTTCGTTTCACCATTTTGCTTCTGTCTCCACGTCTGCTCCACTGGGACCCGACATGCAGTGTGGAGCATCTGGTCCAACCTTCTATTCTGCCTCCACATAACGCTCCATCAAACTTTCAACTCCTCCACGTCCACCACCACCACCACCACCACCACCACCACCACCATTGCCACCACCACCACCACCACCACCACTACCACTACCACCCGCTATCTTTTGCCAATAACTGACACAATGGTATCTTCCACTCTTCTTACCTTTACACACACACACACACACACACACACACACACACACACACCTACATTTCATCTTGTCCACCAATAAATAAGAAATAAATCATCTAGAAATTTTCCTTTACTTCTCTCCTTTAACGATTATAAGACAATAAAATGAGGGAAACGTAAAGAATAGAAGGATATAAGAAGAATAAAGAATTAACACTGATAAAGTAGGGGAGGAGAGAAAAGGAAAAGGAAAGAAAATGGAATATATGGATGGGGAGGAGATGAAAAGAGGGCTAAGAAGGACAAAGAAACATTATTACACATTGATTTACCAGCATAGTGTGTGTGTGTGTGTGTGTGTGTGTGTGTGTGTGTGTGTGTGTGTGTGTGTGTGTGTGTGTGTGATTTTGATCGAGTCCGTCACTGGATGGAAAGACTTCGGAAGTTATTTTCTTTCCTCCTTCACATTTTTTTCCTCTCCTCTAGCTTCCCCAATCTTCCAATCAAGGATCTTTAAGGTACTCTGTCCATTATCCCATTTTCTTCCCTACCGATTGGTCTTTTTTGTGCCTCACTCTGTCTCTTTTCACGCTAAAATATAACTTTTTTTTCATTTCCTGCTGATCGCTACAATTCTTCTTAACCTCTCTAGTACCATGACACGTTTACATATTCATTCTGGTTACTGTTTGGTGATTTTATTCAGCTTCAAAAACTCATGTTGGGGAAATTAAAATAGTAATGACTGGCCATTAATCTTCTGACCTCCATAAACCCTTCCTAATTTCAATAAGATCGTCTAATCACACCCAAAACTCAAGGTAAAACTGCGTCCCAGTACTGAAGGGGTTGACAATGTTCTTTTCGTATGCTGTGGAGAACCTATATTTGTTTTCCCTATTTATTCTTTTCTACATATAATTTGGAAAGTATTTTGGTTGAATTACTTGTACATTTCTCCTTTCAGCAAATGATTATTGCATCACTTTTTTTCCTTATATCTATTTCTAGTTCTTCCAATCATAACATTTTCATATTCTGTGCTTTAATCTCTCTCTCTCTCTCTCTCTCTCTCTCTCTCTCTCTCTGTGTGTGTGTGTGTGTGTGTGTGTGTGTGTGTGTGTGTGTGTGTGTGTGTGTGTGTGCCCGCACGTCAATGCTGCTATCTCACACACGCACACACACACACACACACACACACACACACACACACACTTCACAGAAAGGCTAAAGACAAACTGTATATGAAAAGCAACAGACTGAGATAGGAAAAAAAATAGTAGGAATGGAGAAAGAGAGAGAGAGAGAGAGAGAGAGAGAGAGAGAGAGAGAGAGAGAGAGAGAGAGAGAGAGAGAGAGAGAGAGAGAGAGAGAGAGAGAGAGAGAGAGAATAATACAAACACAAAAATCAAAGGAACTGAACATTACTAACAAAACGAATCTGCAACAGCCAACAAGAAAGAAAATAGATACAAGACAGCAAAGAAAAGACGGCACATAAGCTTTCAATTAATATCCAGCTTAATATTCTGCTTAGATATTCTTAATGAAAGATAGCCAGATTATCGCTAATGGCATAGAAGGGTGAGAGAGAGAGAGAGAGAGAGAGAGAGAGAGAGAGAGAGAGAGAGAGAGAGAGAGAGAGAGAGAGAGAGAGAGAGAGAGAGAGAGAGAGAGAGAGAGAGAGAGAGAGAGAGAGAGAGAGAGAGAGAGAGAGAGAGAGAGAGAGATTAGCTAAATCCCGCGATGCATTTTACCAAGAGAGAAATATTGAGTTTACCTGATTTATCACGGAAGGAGCCGAGACTCTATCAGGTACAGAGATGAACACAATGGTGAACCGGTTGCGGAGTCAGTATCTGGAGTCCTTGTGGAGGGATGAACTGGTCTTTGTTGTCAATAAAGGGGTAAAAAATAGGTGTATCTCGGGTTGAAGTAAGTAGTTATCATTGATTGGAGAATTGTATAAAAGGTGGATTTGTCTCTATTTGATTTTTACACGAGGGATAAAAGAGCTCATTCTGGTTTGTGTTGTGGAGGGATGAACTAGTCCTTGTTGTCAATAAAAGGGGATAAAAAAGGTGTCTCTCGGGTTGAACTAGTTATCAGCGAATGAAGGACTGTATAAAAGGTGGATTTGTCACTATCTGATGTGTAAATGAGGTTTGTGTTAGGTCGATAAAGAGAATCACCTCAGTCTCTCGGCTTCATTTGAAAGACAGATTTATGGCATTTGTCGAGTGGTTTAAAGTTACCTACCATGATACCCAGGTTCTAGGTGGGGCCCTAATATGGGTACCAGTATAAATAAAATTCCCTGCGCCACTAATGGTTGGAAGCTCAACAGCACTTCTCACACGTACTCTTCAAGTATGCCTACATGCGCTATAGGCAATAACGTAAAAAAGAAAATAAAAATAAGTGTGTAAGGGAGGATATAAAGTTTACATCGGAATATTAACCTCTTCAGTACCAATACGCGTTTCCATATTCATTTAGCTTACTATTTTGGTGATTTAATACAACTTCAGAAACTCATATAAGAAATTAGAATAGTGAAGACTCAGGCCACTAATCTTCTGACCTCCATAGACCATTTCTAATTTAAATGCGTCCCAGTACTGAAGCGATTAAAGGTTTCTAGATGTATCGGATTTTATGAGAGAGAGAGAGAGAGAGAGAGAGAGAGAGAGAGAGAGAGAGAGAGAGAGAGAGAGAGAGAGAGAGAGAGAGAGAGAGAGAGAGAGAGAGAGAGAGAGAGAGAGAGAGAGAGAGAGAGAGAGAGAGAGAGAGAGAGAGAGAGAGAGAGAGAGAGAGAGAGAGAGAGAGAGACCCCATTTACCAGATGAATAAAAGAGGAAGCTAAGTTTCTTTCCGCTTAATAAGGAGAGTGATGTAATCTTTAAAGTCTCAAGATTTATTATTTAAAGTATTCCATCCGATCTACAAACAGAGAGTCAGTATGCTGCCCTGAAGATATCACACAGGTTGGAGGAAGAAAGTTGTGAAGAGAGAGGAATGTTGATATGCAGCTCAGGAATGTCGTGAAGAATGAGAGAAAGACGAAATGCAATGGATTTAAGTAACAAGGAAATACTCAAAGATACTACCAACATAACACTTTTTTCCTTCACACACACACACACACACACACACACACACACACACACACACTCTCTCTCTCTCTCTCTCTCTCTCCACCAGTCGAACACGGAAGGGAAAGAAAGAATCGAGTCCTACAAACAAACTTGAGACCATTAATTCCCCAGGAGCGTGGCCAGGGGCGTGACCTTGACAGGGTGAGAGGTTACCTGCATACAATTAACACAAGGTGGGCAGTGTCTCCCTCCTCCCCACCCTCCCTCTCTCTCTCTCTCTCTCCACTTCCTCAGCTCAACTCCCTCCTTCCCTCCTCCCAATCCCCATTCTTGGCTACGCTTCGATACTAAAACGACCTGCCCTTCCCTCCTCCTCCTTCTTCGCCTCCTCCTTCGCCTCTTCCTTTCTCCAGTTCTTTTTTTCTCTTCTTTTCTTCGTCTTTCTCCTCTTCCTCATCTCCGTTTGAATATTAAAAGGATTTATCCCCCAAGGTTCTTCGCTTCGATATTAAAACTGCTGTGCTCGCCTCTCTCTCTCTCTCTCTCTCTCTCTCTCTCTCTCTCTCTCTCTCTCTCTCTCTCTGACCCTCTCCATTCAACCGTAGGTGATATAATGTTCGCAGTACAGTACGATACAATACAGCGTATATAATTCATCTTTATCCTACATAATCGACACAAATACACGATATAATGTAATTTCAGCCGTTCGTTGTTCTTTATGCTTTTTTCTTTTTTTTTACCTAATATGAAGAAAAAGCATATGTTTGTTATATATCTCTCTTTCCATGGTAACTTGTTTCTTAATCACAGCCTTATGAGTTACAGTAGGGAAAGTTATTGAGGGTTTTCATTCTAGTAGTGGGACGCTTTTTTTGTTAGTGTTTTGGGTGTGATTTGATGATGATTTTATTGACATTAGCAAGGGTCTGTGGAGGTTAGGAGATTAATGGTCTACAGTCTTCACTATTCTAATCCCCACAAGAGTTTCTGAAGGTGTATAAAATCACCAAACAGTAAGTAGAATGAATATAGAAACACGTCATAACACTAAAGGTTTTACCCCCTTAAATACTGGGACTTATTTTTACCTTGAAATTTGTGTAGTATTAGACCGTTTTATTGACATTAAGAAGGGTCTCTCTATGTCTCTGTCTCTGTCTCTGTCTCTCTCTCTCTCTCTCTCTCTCTCTCTCTCTCTCTCTTATTAATAGCATGTTTATAATGGGGTTTAACGGGCTAAAGAGGTGTTTCGGGTATTTCCTATCTGAAACACCACCCAAATGTCTAATTGTTACTGTTCTTAGTGATAATTACCCATACAACATATCACCTCTCTCTCTCTCTCTCTCTCTGGATTGTATATTGAAATTGCATATGAACCCTCTTCCATTTTTCTCTCTCTTTGTTCTAATTCATCGTCTGTTCCTAAAGGGTGAAATAAAACAGTATTTCCTGCAAATGTGTTCACTTTTGCAGTCTCTCCCTCTTGTTGCATTGTGTTATTCATCTCTCTCTCTCTCTCTCTCTCTCTCTCTCTCTGTCTGTTCAACCTGCCTTCCCTAGAGAGAGGAAAAATGAATGAAGTTAAGAAATGGGAGGAAAAACTAAAGAAAATAAAAGAAAGGGAGGGAACAGAAGGGGATGGAGGAAGCACAAAGGAAGGTTTAAGACAGGCGTAGGATGGAAGGCGAATGGAAGAAATGCAATGACAAGGGAAGAGTGAAGCAAAAAAGGAATAGAAAGGGGAGTTGGCGTGCGACGTGAGAGAAGAGGGACGGGAAGGGGAAGTAGAAGAGGAAAAAGGGAAAGAAGGTGGTAATAATGGGAAAGTGAGGAATAGGGAAGGGAGAAAATAGGTAAGGAAAGGGAAAAAAAGAGAGGGAAGTGAATGGCAGGGGAGGAAAGAAGGAAAGACATTAAGAGACGATAAAAAGGAATGAATGAATCACAGGAATAAGAGTGACAAGGATAAGAAAAAAGGAGAAAACAGGAGAAAAAAAGAAAAGGGAGAGGAGGAAACGTGTAAAAACTAATAAAATGAAAATGCAAAATAAGTGAAGGGAAAGGAAACAGTTAGAGTGGAAGGGAAAAGGAAAATATATAAACGGAAATAGATGAAAAGGTAAAGGGAAGGAGGAAGGGAAGGGAAGGGAAAGAGGAAGGGAAGGGAAGGGAAGAGGAAGGAAGGGATGGGTGGCTGTGCACTTAATGTGAGAAAAGAGAGAATCAAGCACATTAGGGCAAAAGAATGCGGGGATTAAGACGCTAAACGAGACCGGAACGTGTCTAGAGGGTTGCCTGTCTCTCTCTCTCTCTCTCTCTCTCTCTCTCTCTCTCTCTCTCTCTCTTCTTCTTCTTCTTCTTCTTCTTCTTCAGTCTCCGCGTTACCTGTTCTCCCCATGTGTTATTGTTATTCGTCTTTATCTTATCTCTTTCCTCCTTATCTTTTCATTTATTTATACACGAATGAGAGAGAGAGAGAGAGAGAGAGAGAGAGAGAGAGAGAGAGAGAGAGAGAGAGAGAGAGAGAGAGTTTACATGTTTATACTAAAAACACCTAAGTAAAAAGGCTTCTTGTTCCCGCCACACGCTATCTTATCTTCCCTTCCCTTCCGATAACACAGGCGAGAGGGGAGAAGAAGACGACCTCTGCCTCACCTGCCTCGGGCCACCTAACTAAGAGGAACACGAGCATCTTACTTTACTTCCCTCCCGTCCCTTCCCTTCCCTCTTCCTGCCTCCGCCTCTTCTCCCTTCCTCGCACTCTCTCTCTCTGTTTCTACGTTTCTGTCTGATTTTCTTTCTTCTCTTCCTTTTCCTTCTCTATTTCTATGTTTTTTCCTCTGCAGTATCTTTCTTTCTTTTATTTTTCTTTTTTCTTATCATAATGTTTCTATTTTTGTTTTGCTTTTTTTGTTCTCTCTGTTTCCCACTTCGTTTCTGTCTGATTTTCTTTCTTTTCTTCCTTTTTCTTCTCTATTTCTCTCTGTTTTTATGTTTTTTTTTGTCTTTGCAGTATCTTTCTTTCTTTCATTCTTCCCTATTTCTCCCTATCTTAATGTTTCTTTTTTTTCTGTTTTTTTTTTGCTTATTTTCATTCTCTCTTTCCTTTCTCTCAATCTCTACTGTCCATCTTTGCAATGAATTTCCTTCTTCCTTCTTCCTTTTTCTCCTTATCTTGATGTTTTCCCCTTCGTTTTTGTTTTCTCTCTCTCTCTCTCTCTCTCTCTCTCTTTCTATCTCTTTCCTTCACTCCACTTTTTAAATCTGTTTTTTTTTAAGCAATTGTTTTTTCTCCTGCCTTTCCTCCCTTTCTCCTTTTTTACTTTTCATGTTCGTCTAAGTTTCTTTATCTTATTTTCAACATTATCTTCTTTTATTATCACTTATCACCATTTATACCCTTCCTGTTATATCTCTCTACTTCTTTATCCCTTTCTTTTAAATTATCCTCTTTTCATGCCTAGTTGTTTTATATTCCATCTCTGCTTACGCCTCTACTCCTTACCTTTTCTCTAACAGCTTCTTCCACTTTCTCTCTATCTTCACTTTACTTCCCTTTCTTATTCTCCTTCCAAATTACTTTTTTGGAGGACATAAGAAGCACCTTTTTTTCTTACCTGGTCCGCTGCAAGGTAGGGAAAGGTTGGTGATGACCCCCCTCCTCTCTCTCTCTCTCTCTCTCTCCTGGTGGCCTTGCCTGAGGATATTAACATGGTAAATCTTCTCCTCCTTATACGTAATGACCTGGGAAGCTAATTAACCTGAGGAATACTTCAGGCCCTGTGTTTTATACCGTGTTTCCTTCGCCTACTTGCTATGCCCTCGTCTCTCTTCCTTAACAGGTTTCTTTTTTGTGGAGGTGGGCCCTTCTCCTTCTCTCCTTCCTGTGTCCTCCCTTCCTCTCTTCCGACCTGCTGTTTCTCCTCTAGTCTTCCTAATTCTTCTTTTACATCTTATTTACTTTCGTTTCCTGCTTTCTTTGTTTCCATATTTCCTTTTTTTTTTATTTCATCTTATTCACTCTTCACTCGAGTTGCTTTTTTTATTATTTTCTTTCTTCTTTGCTTTCTATTCTCGTCCATCTTCTCTTTCTTCTCTTTCCTTCGGTTTTAGTTCCTATTTCCCTCCTTCCTTCTTATACATATTTTCTATTTGTTCTTCTTTCCCCTCCTTCGCTTTCTCTTCTTGGATCTATGTCTCCTATGCCTCTTTCTCCATCTTCGTTTCTCTCTTTACTTCCTCTCTTCTTTCTCTGTGTTATATGGCTCTTCTTCCCCTTCCTTTTTTGGTTCTCCGTTACCTTCTATCTGCGTAATCTTCTGCACCTTTTTCTTGTTTTCTTCTATTTCCTTTTTTTTCTTCCTCTAATTCCTTTTTTCCTTTTTTTTATCTCCTTCCAATGCCTCATCTTCCACTCTTTCTCCCATTACTTCTTATCTACGTCTCCTCTTCCACTTTTTCTTCCTCCTTCCTTAATTCCCTTCTTTCTTCCAAGCTACACTTCATTTTCCATCTTCTTTTTCCTTCAGGTTCTTCATTATTTCTTACCCACGTCACTTTTTCCGTCTTTTTCATTCACAACTTCCTTTCTCCTCTAAATCTTACATTCACCTCATCTTCCACCAACTTTTCCCTCCTACTTTCTTGACTTTCTCTCTTCTTACACTGTTTCCTACCTGAGTCTTGTCTTCCATCTTTCTTCTTCCCATTTCTTTCTTTATTTTTAACCTGAACGTTCAGCTCCTTCCTATCTTCTCGCCCTCCTCGCCTCGGGACACACAGCCTCGGCAAGACGGTGTGGTAATATCCGGCAAGCCCTCTGGCGGTGGGTTCTGATATTACAAGGTACAGGTAGTGTTCTGAGCTCTATCGAGTTACCTTATTAGTGGCGAGTGTCCCTTGGTTCTTAGAGGCAGGAATTATGTACATTCTCTCTCTCTCTCTCTCTCTCTCTCTCCGTCTTGTCTTGTCTTATCTCATCTTTTTCTGTCTGTCTGTGATCTTTTTTTTTTCTATACCATGTGGGGTTTTCACGGGAATTTATGGGCTAAAGAGGATTTTTTTGGGCTACCTCCTATCTCAAAGCCCACCCGCTAGGAAACCGTTGCCCCGAGTGAGGAAGCCCAACTTACACTCGGACTGTGGACAGGACTCGAACCCGTGCGCTTGAAGACCCCTCGGACCCCAAAGCACGCATGGTTCCACTGTACCATGGCGGCCCCTAGAGATCTATTAGTAATGGGGATAATTTCTCTATCTGTTTATATGTATGTATGTATGTATGTATGTATGTATGTATGTATGTATGTATGTATGTATATATGCTTGTTTGTATATCTATCTATCGATCTGTCTCTCTCTCTCTCTCTCTCTCTCTCTCTCTCTCTCTCTCTCTCTCTCTCTGCACCACCTGTTCCGAGGATTCCGTAACGTGGCACACCTCTCCCCTCTCCCTCTCTCCTGTGGTCCTTCATCTCTCATTCCTGGCGGTAGAGGGAGTCGTAAGTCACTTAATGTGTCGACTAATGGACTTATGAGGGGCCCGGCGCGCGGCATCACCACCACCTTCCCTTCCTCTCCCTCCGTATAGGATTTCTTTGGTATGGGTAAAGTTTCGCGCCTTCCATCATCCCTAATTTCCTTAAGCTAAATCATTATCGATTTCCTCACTGCTGGCGGTGGTGGTGGTGGTGGTGGTGTGTGTGTGTATGTGTGAGTGTATGTGTGTGTGTGTGTGTGTGTGTGTGTGTGTGTGTGTGTGTGTGTGTGTGTGTGTGTGTGTAAATATAGCTATACATTCTACACTGTTAGCTACATTTTTTTTTTCATTCCTTATATTCCTTCCACTCTCGACAGCTTTCACTCAGACACTTCCCACACTCCTGTATTTTTAACACTGTTACATTTCTCACACTCCTACACTTCCAATAGTTCACACACTCTTAAGCTTCTTTCATACTTATACTTCGTGCATTTCTACCACTTCCACAATTTCTTCTTTTTACACACCTACATCTGAACATTTCATTTTACACTCTTATGATGCTACAACTCAATTTCATTACTTCCCACACGTTCTAAATTACTACACCTTGTAAATTTTATTCTGTAAGTTTCGTTTAATTTCTTCACGCTCTGCTACACTGGGAATACCCTAATCTAGGCCTTGGGTGAATATCTTGTATAATGCCATATGCTGTGTTACACTAAAATTCAAGATGCATTTCCTCCTTTATCGCTTCGCTACACTCCACCGTATGTCCATAAGACCTGTATGTAGTGCTATTACATTCCGCTGCACTAAGGCTCTAGAAGATTATCATCCTACATAATACAAAAGGTTCTAAATTGTTCTATTATCTTTACGGGATAATTATATTGCAGAATCTTCGCTTTTATTACTCTATGACTTAAATTATATTATAGTGTGTACCTTATCCCAAAAGTTTTCATAATGGTCAAGAAGTCTGTTGCGTTTGCTATTGCATTATATTCCTTTATGAAACGTTAAGAAATTAAAACACTGGAGGAACTAGAGAAGAGTTAATAGATACTGTTTTATCTTCATTGCCATCATCTTCCTATCCTTGCCCTCTACGCCTGAGAGAGGGTGAAGACTCCACGCCCGAGGACACACGCAGAGAGGCGAGGCCCGGGATGTTGTTGTAGACCTGCCGCCGCCTTACTTCCTCAGGTATCTATTTATCGATCAGACCTTAAGGAGGATGACCAGGTGAGAGAGGTGAAGGTTGAGCACGTTTTGACCTACATGGAGCTCTATCTTGTAAACTCTTGGAATTCATAACACGAGGAGCTGCCCACTGCATCAGCTAACGGTACAAAGATGAAACTAGTACATATATAAATAAAAGACACGTATATCACAAAAAAGCATAAAATATTTATACTTGTTTAGAAACGAAACACTAAATATTTATAACAGCTCACAAACGGTATATATATATATATATATATATATATATATATATATATATATATATATATATATATATATATATATATATATATATATATATATATATTTCTTAATTCTATATGCTGTGTAGAACAATTGTTTTTTTTTCTGTTTTTCCCATTTGTAAAGCAGGCGTAACTTTCTCATTTACCTTGACCATAACAGCAGAAACAAAACACGAGCAACACCACAGCAACCACTGACCACAACCACCACCACCACAACAACAACAACAGCAGCAGCAACAGAAACAGGAACTGCCTAGTTAGAACTTTCCCAGAGCAGTGTTTTAATGAGGCCTTCACACCGTCCACTGCCAGGTCTTCACTCGTCGCTTTTCTTTTGCCGTAACCACCTTTTCTTCTTTCTTTTCGTCTCTCCCCCTCACACCTTTCCCATTTACTTAGTCTTCTCTTATTACCTCCCTTCCCTCCCTCGTCTGAGATTGCCTTCTCTTCCTCCTCCCTCTACTCGTCACCTGTCAATCACCTTCATCGATAGTTCTCTTCTGTTTCCAGGTGTCATTTGAGAGAAAATACAAATTCCTTGAGAGAGAGAGAGAGAGAGAGAGAGAGAGAGAGAGAGAGAGAGAGAGAGAGAGAGAGAGAGAGAGAGAGAGAGAGAGAGAGAGAGAGAGAGAGAGAGAGAGAGAGAGAGAGAGAGAGAGAGAGAGAGAGAGAGAGAGAGAGAGAGAGAGAGAGAGAGAGAGAGAGCAGAAGAGGTCACTTGCTGCACGAAAGGTTAAAAATTAGGAAGGAATAACAAGACGAAAGGGGAAGGGGCGAGTTAGGTAAATAAAGAATAACAAACGAAAATATACAAATGTCACGAGGGAAAGGGAAGGACACACGAGCATGAGTGTACCTAAGAAGAAGAAGAAGAAGAAGAAGAAGAAGAAGAAGAAGAAGAAGAAGAAGAAGAAGAAGAAGAAGAAGAAGAAGAAGAAGAAGAAGATAATACAATGAGAGAAGCTGCAAGAGGCTGTCAGGTGTACACGTGGTAGTCCCTGTATGAGCAAAGCTATTTAATTCCATCTATCATCCCCATCTTTAAGTCTAATCTTCCTTTAAAGCTCCCTATTGACTCACCACTAACAACATGACCAATGAGTCTGTTTCATTTATCAGCCTCTCTATTATATAATCGGCTCCATCGTAATCCTTTTCTAAACCTGAATTTCTCAAGCTTAATCCCATTATTTTAGATTCTATGCTGGCTACTGAAACCAAGAACTGTGCTCATATCTTCTTTGTTATATAATCTCTAAACTATTTAAATACTTCTATTAGGTCTTCTCTTAATCTTCGTCTCTCTACGGAAGCCAAATCTAGTTTCTTCATCTCACTTCTTAAGAAATGTCCCTCATCCCATGTATCTTTTTAGACATTCTTCTTTGCATTGACTTTAATTTGCTCATGTCCCCTTTGTTATAATCCCTATACTATTTAAATACTTCTATTAGGTCTTCTCTTAATCTTCGTCTCTCTACGGAAGGCAAATCTAGTTTCTTCATCTCGCTTCTTAAGAAATATCCCTCATCCCATGTACCTTTTTGACATTCTTCTTTGCACTGACTTTAATAGACCTATATCCTTCTGGTAATGTGGGGACCAGAAATGTACGGCATAATGTAGATAGGGTTTGGCCAGCGCCATATTTAATTTCAATATTACTTCAGGACTTCTGCCTTTAACACTATTATTACTTCAGATCGGAACTAACTATAACTCCTAAATCTTGCTCATATATCCTGAACCTTGCATAACCTTGTTGTTCATCGTGTACTACCTATTGTGTGGATTTCCTCTACCTACGCTGAGTACTTTGCATTTGTTAATGTTAAACTGCATTTGCCAACTATCTGTTCATTTGTAGAATAAGAATAAGAATAAGAATAAGAAAAAAATAATAACAATAATAATAATAATAATAATAATAATAATAATAATAATAATAATAATAATAATAATAATAATAAGAACAAGAACAAGAACAAGAACAAGAACAAGAACAGGAAAAGCAATTAAAAGCTACGAAACAAGAGCACCCAGAAACAACAATAACGAAAACAAAACAAAAGATAAATACAAGAGGAAGGAAAAGCAAAAACGCAAACTTGAAACAGAAAGAAGAAGAAGAAAAAAAAAAAAACACATGAAACTGCAAAGCCACTACCACCACCACCACCACCACCTAATACCTATCCACCAACCTGCCCACCCAATACTAGAGTACCCACGCCTTCCACTCCCTCCTCCCCAGCAGGCAGGCCGGCGCCCATACGTTAGAACTTGGCCAATAAAGGGTTAAAGGTCCTCATGGTCACGCCAGTAAATAAACAAACAGCCATTGCATTCCGCGCTGAATTATCTTAACTAGTAAAGTTCTGACGTGACTACTTGGGTTATCTCCTCTGAAATACTGTGCTGCCTCCTCCTCCTCCTCCTCCTCCTCCTCCTCCTCCTCCTCTTTCTTTTCCCCCTCCTCTACCATAAGCTCCTCTTCTTCCTCCTCGTCCTCTTCCGCCTCCTCGTTTCAACTCCATCTTCTTCCTCCTTATCGTTTTCTTCCTCTCCATTTCTTATCTACGTTCTGTTTCCTTCTATATTTTTGCTAGAATATCTCTCTTTTTTCTCTTCTTTCCTTCCACCTCTTCCGTTTCCTCCCTACGCTCTATTTCCTTTTACACTTTCACCTGGATCACTTACTTTCCTCTTTCCCTGCGTCTCTTTTCCTCCTGCTCTCTCACTTTAAGGCGGCCACTTTTTTTCATCCATTCGCTTTTTTTTTCCCCTTCCGCTTCTCCACCTCCTCCTCCTCTGCATCCTCTTCTGCTTTGTCTAACATGCTTCCATACGCGAGCCCTTTACGACATCGCAACGTATTTTTTTTCCTCTTTCTTGTGATTCGGTTTCATTAAATATTTTTTCCACGAATGGCGGTGCAGGGAATTGAATGCAACCTAGTGTGCTCCCCTCCTCGCATCTTCTTAATTAAATGTATTCGCGTAAAATACTGCATTCCACTTACTCACTGTCCTTTAGCCCTCCTCTCTATCTCTCTCTCTCTCTCTGTCTCTCTCTCTCTCTCTCTCTCTCTCTCTCTCTCTCTCTCTCTCTCTCTCTCTCTCTCTCTCTGTGTGTGTGTGTGTGTGTGTGTGTGTGTGTAATTCACTGTTTGATCTGCTGCAGTCTCTGACGAGACAGCCAGACGTTACCCTACGGAACGAGCTTAGAGCTCATTATTTCCGATCTTCGGATAGGCCTGAGACCAGGCACACACCACACACCGGGACAACAAGGTCACAACTCCTCGATTTACATCCCGTACCTACTCACTGCTAGGTGAACAGGGGCTACACGTGAAAGGAGACACACCCAAATATCTCTACCCGGCCGGGGAATCGAACCGCGGTCATCTGGCTTGTGAAGCCAGCGCTCTAACCACTGAGCTACCGGGCCGTGTGTGTGTGTGTGTGTGTGTGTGTGTGTGTGTGTGTGTGTGTGTGTGTGTGTGTGTGTGTGTGTGTGTGTGTGTGTGTGTGTGTGTGTGTAAGCTATAGATCTGTGTCTAAGTTTGTATGTATGTTTATGCTCTCTCTCTCTCTCTCTCTCTCTCTCTCTCTCTCTCTCTCTCTCTCTCTCTTTTGGTGATCTAGGAATAGGCAACCGAGCGCCTCCCAGGAACTAATCTGAGCATCATTCACTACACAGGTTTCGTATAGACCAGCAGTAAATAAGATGCTTTTGAGGATATGCAGATCAGGTATAAACCCCTGGAATGGGCTACCTTGAGTGCCTCCTTTGTGTGTGTGTGTGTGTGTGTGTGTGTGCGTCACGTTTGGTTCTCGGAAGGCGTAAGTGGTATTTCAGGTCCATTCTTGTCCTTCACTTCCTCCTGCACAGGCAAGCAGTCACGCCCTAATTTCATTGATCAACTGTGTGTGTGTGTGTGTGTGTGTGTGTGTGTGTGTGTGTGTGTGTGTGTGTGTGTGTGTGTGTGTGTGTGTGTGTGTGTGTGTGTGTGTGTGTGTGTGTATGTGTGTGTGTGTGTGTGTCTGTTAAGAGATAGTTTCTATGTATATATTATTTTTACTACTACAGTTTTTGATCTTGCTGTTGGTGCTATTACTTCTGTTGCTGCTGATGCTACTACTACTACTACTACTACTACTACTACTACTACTACTACTACTACTACACTACTACTACTACTACTACTACTAACACTACCACTATCAAAATGGGCACAGCTGTTACTCATGATTCTTGGTGAAATCATGTACGTCAAAACAATAAGGAATTAGAAAATTATGGTCAATTTGTAATATGACATTAGGTTGATTAGTGTAATGGTCTTACAAAATAGAAGCACATCATATCACATGTAAGGAACTACATCTGTAATATTACAAGTGCATAAAATCATAACGTTAATAACATTTTCTAGTAATTACTTAATGTTCGCATCCGTCTGTTCGCATCCTCAGGTTAATATTTTTCGGTCCGTATGAACATATGTTGGAATGATTTTCGTTAGAATCTGACATTAACCAGTCACTAACGATCGATTCATCAGAGGCACACACATAATTCTGCAGTCAATATGAGGCCACTATATGCATTTT
Organism: Portunus trituberculatus; assembly: GCF_017591435.1. Taxonomy (NCBI): domain Eukaryota; kingdom Metazoa; phylum Arthropoda; class Malacostraca; order Decapoda; family Portunidae; genus Portunus; species Portunus trituberculatus. Next base: position 28,997,195 of record NC_059302.1, read on the forward strand.
GTAACCTTACCACCTGCGATACCAACAAAGCCAGACAAGATTACAGTCCGATTAAAGGCGGAGACTAAAAGATGCATGCACTGTTAATACGAAACAAGCAACCAGTGCGCTAGCTAACACCAGCATGTAATTAATTTTGTTTTCATAGTGACGTGGAGCTGGTGCCATGTGTTCCCATTGGTCGCCTTCACCTCCCCTTCCTTCGTCTCCCTTTTATTCCAATGCTTCCTTATCTTAATCTCTCCTTGTCATACACAGGTGACTCTTAACATTTACAACCCTTCCTTTCCTTTTCTTCTTCCCTTCTTTATTCCCTTCTCTCTAGTCCTTGAAATTTTCCCTTCCACGTATATCGTCGTCCTCATCATCATTATGCTCCATGATTCCACTGCAGCACAAACACCTAACGCTGCTCTATTGATCTCCTTGGCTGCCAGTCTATTCCAGGTTATCCCAGTGTATATCATTATCTGATCTTTCTTTCTAATTGCCTGCTTTGTCATTCTCTTTTTATTATTAAAGTTATTCGTAACATGAGTAGAATGAAGGATGGTGTAGTTAAGAAAGACTTGATGGAAACGCTGGTATAGAAAGGGGTTGATATAAAAGAGGAAAAATATAAAAGAAAAGAAGACAAATTATAGCAAAATATCCTTCAATACACAACACTAACTAAAACAGCAATTTACTTACGACCACCACCACGTGTAGTAGATGCACAAATCGTATCTCCTCCAACCTCCAACCTTCTCCAACCTCTTCACCAACACAATCACATACCTGAAAGAAACAAAACACAACCGTCAATACACCATACATTTCTTACTATTGTATCGTTAACCTCTTCAGTACTTGGACACATTTTTACCTTTCGATACTATTAGATGATTTTATTTACATTAGAAAGGGTCTATGGAGGTCAGAAGATTAACGGCCACAGTCTTCACTATTTCAATCCCCCACATAAGTTTCTGTAGCTAAATAAAATCGCAAAATAGTAAGCAGAATGAATAGGAAAACACGACATGGAGCTGAGGGGTTAAAAGTTAAAGTAAATCAAAACAAGACATTTAAAACGTCACCTCCACTGAACACCCCATCTTCCAAGTACGCACATCGCAAACAACGCTTTCCTAACCTTCTTCCCCTTCTCTTCCCTGTTTCTTAACCCCACCACTCGTAACACGGACGCTTAATCTTAACTCCTTTCCCTTCCTTCTTTCCCCTCGTCTTTTCCCATGACTCGCAGTGGCCACTTGGACTGCTAGATGGTGACGAAGTGCAGTCCATCTGACCCTTAACAGCTGGCAATATTTCTCTATCGATCAGCCTTCCTGGTCACGAGGGCAGCGCCTGAGAAATTGCGGAGGTGAGAGAGAAGAAGGCAGGAGTTTAGGGAGAGAGTGGCAGGAAAATAACTGGGGGGAGAGGAGAGAGAGAGAGAGAGAGAGAGAGAGAGAGAGAGAGAGAGAGAGAGAGAGAGAGAGAGAGAGAGAGAGAGAGAGAGAGAGAGAGAGAGAGAGAGAGAGAGAGAGAGAGAGAGAGAGAGAGAGAGAGAGAGAGAGAGAGAGAGAGAGAGAGAGAGAGAGAGAGAGAGAGAGAGAGAGAGAGAGAGAGAGAGAGAGAGAGAGAGAGAGAGAGAGAGAGAGAGAGAGAGAGAGAGAGAGAGAGAGAGAGAGAGAGAGAGAGAGAGAGAGAGAGAGAGAGAGAGAGAATGATAATACTATCCTGCTCCCCACAAACACAGACTCAGAATACAGAGTAAGGCAAACGAACAAAAAAGAGGAAAAGAAAAATAAGAAAAAGGGAAATTCTCTCTCTCTCTCTCTAAATTATTTTGGACACGAAAGTGGGTAATTTATTGTTCTTACTTTTTTCTTTCTTATTTTCTCGACACTAATAAAGCAACTGTGTGTGTGTGTGTGTGTGTGTGTGTGTGTGTGTGTGTGTGTGTGTGTGTGTGTGTGTGTGTGTGTGTGTGTGAGTGAGTATGTGTGTGAGATTAGTTTGAAGACATGCCGTGAACAATGTCATCCATCACCACTGCCATCATCACTCACCATTATCATCACCACGGTCACCATCCACGTAAACAAAATTACTGGCATTAACCTTCATCATCATTATTACTTTTTCACTCAAATATAAGCTGCGACAATACAGGTCACCAAGTCAATACTATTACCCCCTGGGATGCTGCTGTAACCACCACCACCACTACCAACACTACCGCTATTACCAACACCACTACTGCCACTACAACTACTTTGAAAAAAATATATATATACCACCACTCCTACTACTGTCGTTAAGTCTACTTCAACCATCATCGCTACTACTGCTACTATTATTATTACTACTACGTACTATTAAAACTAATACTACCATCACGACTTCTGGTACTACTACAACTACTTGTGTTTCTGTTGATGTTGCTACTACTACACCACTATTATTACTACTACTACTACTACTACTACTACTACTACTACTACTACTACTACTACTACTACTACTGCTACTTTTACTACTACTGCAATTGCTGCAACTACAACTACTGGTGTTTCTGTTGTTGTTGCTGTCACTATTACTACTACCACTGCTCCATCTATTACTACTACTACTATTATCATAACTACTACTACTATTTCTACTACTCCTCCTCCTACTACTACTATTTCTACTACTACTACTACTACTACTACTACTACTACTACTACTACTACTTTCACTACTACTACTACTGCTACTGCTGCTTCTGCTGCTGCTACTTCTTTTACTACTGCTATCACTACTACTACCACTAAGACATACTATAGCTACCATTACATTACCTTCTACAGTAACACCATAGCACACACACACACACACACACACACACACACACACACACACACACACACTTTCATTATGCATACAAAAAATAACATACAGGAAAAATGTTCAGATAATTTCAACATATCCGTAGGACAAAAAATGTTTAATGCAGCATTGAGAAAATAATAGTTAAAATGTTAATTGAAAACATAGACAAACCAAATGAGAGAAAAAAATTAATAAACAACGTAAATAACAGACTAAATAAAACGAATCTCCTCACAAAATACAAAATAAAATACAAGAGAAATAGATCAAATATCAAAGAAAAAGGGATGAACTTGAATGACACTCCATAACACATAGAGCAAATAACACTAAGAAGATGAAGAAGACGAAGGAGAAGTAGAAGAAGAAGAAGAAGAAGAAGAAGAAGAAGAAGAAGAAGAAGAAGAAGAAGAAGAAGAAGAAGAAGAAGAAGAAAGAAGAAGAAGAAGAAGAAGAAGAAGAAGAAGAAGAAGAAGAAGAAGAAGAAGAAAAACAAGAAGAAAACAAGAAGAAAAAAGAAGAAAAAAGAAGAAAAAGAAGAAAAAAAGAAAAAAAAGAAAACAAGATGAAGACGAAGAAAATAATAAAATAATAATAATAATAATTTAAAAAAAATAATAAGAAGAAGAAGAAAAAGAAGAACGAGAAGAAAAAGAAGAAGAACAACAACAACAACAACAACAACAACAACAACAAGACGAAGAATAATAATAATAATAATAATAATAATAAGAAGAAGAAGAAGAATCCCAGACTAAAAGCGAATATCAGGACCAATCAGAGCTGGGTTAGTGAGATCGCAGGGCCCTGATTGGCTGGTCAAGTATTAGCAGCGTGTGTCATTCGTCATTTATTGAAGGGAAATACGGACGTGCACCTGATGGCAGTATAAATCGTGCCCTTGATTACCGAAGGTCGATATGCAAATGAGACTGAGGTGATTTGCATACTGAAGAGAAGTTTTCGCCTATATCGGTGGACACTTTCGATGATAGCGGTAAAAAAAAAAAAAAATAAATATGTGTCGCTATTTAAAATGGTGGTGACGTGACCTTTCTCTCTCTCTCTTTCTCTCTTTCTCTCTCTCTCTCTCTCTCTCTCTCTCTCTCTCTCTCTCTCTCTCTCTCTCTCTCTCTCTCTCTCTCTCTCTCTTCCTTTTTCTATTCCTTATTTTTCTCCTACAGTCTTTCCTTCCTTTTACGAACGCAAAACGAGAATCAGGGAACAATAACAGCACACAATATGAAAAGATGGAAGGATAATTTAACAAGATAACAGGAGGAAAGAGAATAAAGGAGCAATACACGGAAATGGAAAACGAAAGAGACAAAATAGCATCGCTGGATCAGATGCGAGTGAGCGAGGGAGGGAGAGAGAGGGAAAAGGGGGGGAGGAAGGAAAGAGAGAGAGAGATTGGGGAGGAGGAGGAGGAGGAGGAGGAGGAGGAAGGGGAAACAGAGCTGGAACTGGGATATCATTGGCCGGAAATCTTTGTGGAGGAAAATGGAACGAGGTGGAGGGAAGGGGGAGAGGTGAGACGAGAGAAACAGAGAGGAAAAGGAGGAAGAAGGAGGAGAAAAAAGAAAAAGAGAGAAAGAGAGGAAAAAGGAAAGACCGAAGCGATAGGTCACACACACACACATACACACACATACACACACACACACAAGTAAGAGAGATCTGCAATGTCAATCAGTAAAGTAGGTTAAGACGAAGAGAAAACCAAGAGAAACTGAAGGAGAGAGACGAAAGAGAAAGGAAGTAAAGAGGGCAGGAGGAAGAGAAGAAGGAGGAGAGGAAGAGAGGAAGGACTGAAGGAAAGAAAGATTAAGCACTTGATTCAAAGAGTCGCAATAATGGGACAAAGAAGGAAGGAAGGAAGGAAGGAAGGAAGGAAGGAAGGAAGGAAGGAAGAATGAATGAACGAACTAAGGAATGAATAAATGAATGAAGGAAGGAAGGAAGGAAGGAAGGAAGAAAAGAAAGAATGAAGGTAAGTAAGTAGATAAATATAGATAAAAAATGGAGAAAGGTAATAAAGATAACAACGAAAGGAAGGAAGGTAAGTAAAATATATAAAAAAAAAAAGAAATAAACGAATGAAAAAATAAACGCAGAAACAAGAATTGAAGGAAAGAGAATAGCGAAACGAAAGAAGAAACGAAAGAAAGAAGGAAAGAAAAAAGAGACGGAGAGATAGAGAGAGGTTAGGATGAATGAAGTAAGGAAGGAAGGGAGGAAGAGAAGGAAGTAGGAAAGGAGGGAGAAAGCACGAAACAACACAAGTAATAAGAAAACACCATCCAATCCTTTACATAAATACCAGAGAGTCAAGGCGATTCATCAAAGGTGTGGCGACAAATAAGGAAGAAGAGGAGGAAGAAGAAGAGGAGGAGGAGGAAGCAGGTGGAAAAAACATATTACCTCCACACAGCTATACTTTTATCTTTTTTTATATATTTTTACAAGAGCACGACCTTGAGATTTTAAGGCAGTGGGGGAAAAAACAAAGGTTGGCTGGTGTTGTAAATCTGTTTCTTTATTACCTACAATCACGCGTTTCCCTGCCAGGTAGTCGTGGTTATTAGCGCCCTCCCTCACTCTAGGTGCACAGGAGGAGGAGGAGGAGGAGCAGGAGGAAGGAAGGAAGGAAAAAACAGGAGAATAGGTTTCCTAGCAACGGAAGAGGAAATTAATCTGACCCAGTGGAAATAAGAAAGATTAATATTTTTGTTATATCGTCAATCTTACTGAGGAGGAAAAAGCATTCATATATTCTCTCTCTCTCTCTCTCTCTCTCTCTCTCTCTCTCTCTCTCTCTCTCTCTCTCTCTCTCTCTCTCTCTCTCTCTCTCTCTCTCTCTCTCTCTCTCTCTCTCTCTCTCACTAATTTGGCACGATGTCAACAGTAACGTCGATTGTAATGAACTTTATCAGTGAAACCGAATTACACTTCAGTTCTCCCTTGGCCTGAACATTTTATCTACTTAATTTATTAGTCTATCATCAGCAAGTCTAAAAACGGAGCCCTTTCTCGACTACTTTTATCAAGCCCTGGTACAAATTATTGCTGGAAGGAAGTCATCAGTCAGTGAAAATTTTACAATATTTTTTTATAATCAATGGAGATGTAGGAAAATCATTACAGTCCAACAAATCATCTTGGCCTTTAAAGAAATACTTCAGAGGTCCCAAAGCGCTTCACAGTATTTGCCAGCATGACGGGCTAAGACACATAGGCAAGCAAAGTGTGTCTCCTAATTCGAAGCCACTTTTCACCTCATATTCAGTTCCCAGCGGAGCGTAAAGAGCACAGTTATTAAATCCTGCAGACGCTCAACGCCATCAGAAAATGAAAGGAAAGAACTCGGCAATGTCTCGGGTGATCTCGTCTAATTGCCTCAAGTCCTCCTCGTTTGCCTCACCTGCAGCTTTCCAGGTGAGGGAACGCGCGAGACTTGACTTCTTTATATATTCAATTTTTTTTTTTTAACTTTCATCTTAACACATTCAGCACTTTTTAATGGTCTCATTTCCAGTCATTTAGAATTTTTATGTTAAGCTGAGCATTTTGCAATTTCGTTTTAAGTTCAGATAAGAGAGAAGCAAGGATGAAAGAGAAGAGTGTGGGCGGCTGACTGGGAAGACAGGGAGGTGTGAGATGAGGAAAAATAGCATGGCAGGGAAATGGAGGAACGAGGGATGTAAAATGAAATATGAAAAAAAAATGAAGAAAAGGAAAGTAAGAGATACATTTTTTTTTCCAATGGGTCATTAACCATTTCACGAGTATGCATTCTCAACTTTTATAAAATGGTGTAGAGCAAATTAAATCCATAATCTCCAAACACTCCTGGTCAGCAAAAAGGGGTAATTGAGTAATTCAACCCTTATCATGCCTACAGTTTCGTCCCCAGTAAAGTAATGAAGAGTCACTGAAATCAAACAATACGTGCCATGGTGCCGTTAAAAGACAAAAGGCTGAGTACTGTCTTGAGGCGATGGTGCTTTGTGCTCTCAGTGTTCTTGGTCATTTTGATGCATCCAGTAACGTTGTGCAAGTGTTCGTGTTCAGGTTTCTTCTATTAATCATGTGTCAGTGCTTAGATACACAACATGAGTTTCATAATTATATATGATTAATTAAATGACTTTGTCTCTTTCATTTAGTTTTTATCTATTGTTCTTTCTCTGTTCTTTGTTATTGTATAATCAATCAACTTTATCCTCCAGTTTTTGTTTCCCTTTTCGTACACAGAAGAAAGGAAAGATATAAAAACGAGCGGAATGAATAAACAAGATTGCTACAATCTGCAACTTTTTTTTGTAATGTTTGTGGTTCCATTGTTCTCTTTTTTCGCAAGAGGCTCACTTGGGTTTGTGGTTCCTGCAAGCGAGGCTGAAGGCAGGATTTGGTGGACCGCTTAATTAAGGCAACCATTAGTCAGTGTGTGGTAACCCAGATGTCACAGTCCGCCTTGTGTGTGTGTGTGTGTGTGTGTGTGTGTGTGTGTGTGTGTGTGTGTGTGTGTGTGTGTGTGTGTGTGTGTGTGTGTGTGTGTGTGTGTGTGTGTGATGTGCTTTTGCTATGCTAAATTCATACTGTTATATTTTGTGTTTTATATGAACATTTGGTTATGAAATATATTTATTCTTGAATCTATCTTTATTTCATTTATTTATTTATTTATCAATCATGTTTCTTATTATTTATTCATTTATTTATTTATTGTGTGTGTGTGTGTGTGTGTGTGTGTGTGTGTGTGTGTGTGTGTGTGTGTGTGTGTGTGTGTGTGTGTGTGTGTGTGTGTGTGTGTGTGTGTGTGTGTGTGTGTGTGTGTGTGTGTGTGTGTGTATTTA
>NC_059302.1:29014918-29029918 GCF_017591435.1 Portunus trituberculatus
ACTTCAGATACTTATGTTCGGATTTAAACAGTGAAGACGAAGGCTATTAATCTTCTGTCCTACATAGACCCTTCCTAACGTTAATAGAATCGTTCAATCATGTCCAAAACGCACGGTAAAAATGCGTCCCAGTACTGAAGGGGTTAAGGACGGAAGGAATGAGTGTGGATGAGTGGAGGTAAAGGGTGATAGACAGGTGAAGGAGTCATGGATGGATAAATGAAGTGGTTTCTTTTTTCTTTCGCATCTAGAGAAGGTAATTTAGAGTTCAGTTAGTATTCAAACATGTGGTATTTTTTTATCTATTTTTCATTTACCACTATTATCACCATCTTATTGTTTATCTATCTATATACTGATTTATTTTTTTTCATGTTTCCGTTGAATTTCAAAGATTTTTTTCTCAAGTCAGAATGCTCATTGTTTTTCTTAGCCACACACACACACACACACACACACACACACACACACACACACACACACACACACACACACACACACACACACACACACACACACACACACACACACACACACACACACACACACACACACACACAATCACTTAAAACGAAGAAAAATTCCCAAACACATTTAATCCATTTACTTAATCCTATATCCACTCCTTGTATATTTTTCACCCTTACAAGCTTTCCACATTATCAAAATCATCTCTTCTAATTTCCTTCCGTTTCCTTTTGCCATTGCTTTTCCCTTTACCTCAAGCTTTATATTCTTCTCTGAACCTCTCCCAAGGATTACCTGGGCGTAGAGGGCGAGAAGGTTACCTATACGAGGCGTTCTTGAGGGAAATGGAGGAGATAGTGGAATTGTGCATGAAACGAATTTGATAGGAAAGAAAACAGCAACAAGGGAAGGTAAGAGGAAGGAAGGAAGGAAGGAAGGAAGGAAGGAAGAAAAAATAAATGGAGTAAAGGAGGGAAGGAAGAAAGGGATATATGAATGAATGAACTGAACGAAGGAAGAAGAGAAGCGAAGGGCGAAGGAAAGGAGGAAAGATGAAAGAAAATATAAGAATGAGAAATAGATGGAAAAGAAAAGTAAAAGAAAATGGAAAAGAATAATAGAATGGAAGGGAATAACAAAGGAGGAAAAGAAACATTAGAGAATAGGAATAAATGGCATACATACAAATGGAAGAAAGGATGTAAAAGTTAAAGAAAACTGGTAATTGTGCAAAGAAAAAATGAATTAACAGCACAAAGAGTAAGAAATTGAAAGCATGAGAGAGAGAGAGAGAGAGAGAGAGAGAGAGAGAGAGAGAGAGAGAGAGAGAGAGAGAGACGAAATAAAATCCTTGTGAATGAGATATCAAACCTTTACTTTCTAACCATTTATTTTTTCTCTATGTTCTCTCTCTCTCTCTCTCTCTCTCTCTCTCTCTCTCTCTCTCTCTCTCTCTCTCTGTATTCATTCTCATATTATATTTAATTTCCTGTCTTCCTTCTTCTCCTAATTTCTATCTACTTGTCTTTTTCTCACATTCATTTCAGTTTCTAATTTCATTCTTCCATTAAATTCGTCCACTTTCCTCTCATTATTCTCTATTTTACGTCTAATTCCAGTCTTCCTTTCTTTTATTTATCACTTTTTTATCCCTTCATTGAACCTCTCTCTCTCTCTCTCTCTCTCTCTCTCTCTTCTTATCTCTATTCTCTCTCTCCATTTCTACTCTCCTAAACCTTTTATGTCTCCTTCTCCTCCAATGCGTTCGTTCTCCTGTTTCCTCTTATCTCTCTTTCTCTTCACTTTACGTTTCCCACTTTTCCTCTATCATCAACATATTCTCTCTCTCTCTCTCTCTCTCTCTCTCTCTCTGTGTGTCTTTGAAAGTTTCACGAAAGCAAGGAAATGGAACGGAAGGGTAAAAGATGAATAAAAATATAGGAATAGCTACTTATGAAATTGATGAAAGGAAGGATATGGAGCGGGAAAAAATAAAGACTGAAAGAAAGAAACGGGAAATTCAACTTGGAGTATTTGGAGAAATTGCAGGGGAGGAACGAAAAGTGGATTAAAAAAACTCGTAAACTGAGAAGAATGAGAGAGAGGAAAAAAAAAAGTCACAACAAATAGGAAAAAGTAACGAGGTGTTAAATAAAGGATTAGAAAAAATATTGAAAGAATACAGGGAGTATAAAAAAAGAAGAGAAAGGAAAATAGAAAATAGAGACCAAAGAAAATATAGTTACCGACTTTCACGTATTCAGTTTTTCCGTTGCTTCGTCGGTTTTAGGAATAATTTCATTAGAAACAGGAAATAACACATACTACAAATGACACACGCACACACAAACACACACACACACACACACACACACACACACACACACATACACACACACACACACAAGATTCCGTAATAGAAAATACAAAGAAAAAAGATGATGTTAAAAGAAAAAGAGGAAGAGAAGATGAGAACAGACTCAGCAGAAAAAAAATGAAAGATGGTCAGGAAAGAATAGATGAGAAAATGAAAAGAAAAAAAAACAATATGGTGAGAAGGGAGGATGAGGAGTAGGGAGAGAGGATAAAAGTAATGGAGGAAATGAGGGAGGAGAGTAAGAGTAGGACATAGAGGAAGGAAGGAAGGAAGGAAGAAAGGAAGGAATGTAAGAAGGGAGTGGGTTTAAAAGGAAGAGGGAGGAGGAGTGGATGAAAGGCAGGAGAAAAGAAGAAAGGGATGGAAGAGGGAAGGAAAGAGAGAAAGAAGAAAGGAGCGTAGTCATTAACCTCCTGCAGAACAAAACTCTCTCTCTCTCTCTCTCTCTCTCTCTCTCTCTCTCTCTCTCTCTCTCATGAACAGCACTCGTCCTTCTTACTTTAAATGGGACTGAAATTATTTAAACAATAGACGAAAACCGAGAAAGATAAAACAATAAACGGGGAATAAAAATGAAACTCCTTCGATGAGCGAGACTCCAAAGACAACGAGTGGAGGGAATAAACAATGAGGAATAAAAATTGGCAAAAAAAAAATCTGAAAAAGGGAAGCACGAGAGAATGGCGTAGCTTATGAAAGGCAAGAGGAAACACAAAGGTACTGGAGCGGGAGGGGGCGGATAGAGGGAAAGTAGTAAGCATGTGACAACAATGGGTGTAGAAATCTGATGTTACACTGTTGAATAAAATAATGTTCATGTGTGTTTATCATGTTGCCATTGGAGATAAACATGCAGTCTCTCTCTCTCTCTCTCTCTCTCTCTCTCTCTCTCTCTCTCTCTCTCTCTCTATCAAGGCTTAACCTCTTCAATACTGGAACACATTTTTCCTTGTGATTTGTGTACGATTAGAGCATTTTATTGACATTTAGGAAGGGTCTATGGAGGTCAGAAAACTAATGGCCACAGTCTTCACGATTTTAATTCCCCACAAATACGTTTCTGAAGCTGTATGAAATCATCACAGAGTATGCAGAGTGAATATGAAAACGCGTCCTAGTACTAAAGCGGAAGATAAGAGGCTAGACAAAAATAATAAAGTATAGACAGTACGAAGCTGTGTGAGTCTGCATTACCTATGAAAATTAAATCACTAAGGGAGGAGAACAATGCCACTCCAGCAGAAAGGGTGAAGTAGAATCATTCACGAACCGACCTACTCATTCGTGCAGTTAAGGCGATCAGAAAGTTATACGTTACACAAAGATAAAACTAACATTTGCTACCTCTCTATTTCAAAATCTACAGTAATGAAACGTCAAGAATCAATAATAAAGAACAGTGAAACGCAAGCTAAAATTTCATTGATGGGTACACTTCACTCCTTGGAATATTAAAAGATCGATTAGCAGAGAGAGAGAGAGAGAGAGAGAGAGAGAGAGAGAGAGAGAGAGAGAGAGAGAGAGAGAGAGAGAGAGAGAGAGAGAGAGAGAGAGAGAGAGAGAGAGAGAGAGAGAGAGAGAGAGAGAGAGAGAATGAGAGAGAGAAAGGAACACATAAATATAAAATCCTATCTTGTCGGTAAGTACAAGAATGACTGTTTTCAAGGAAGCAAACGTAAATGAAACACTGAACATATCAAAGAAAGATACAACAGGAGATGAAAAATATGTACTCAGTTGATCATACCATAAGGACTTTTTAACTAACTAACTCATTGAATAAAACTTATCATCGTGCCAGGCAGGAGAGCGGCAGAGGACACAGGGTTCGGGAGAGAAGGTTACACATGAATAATAAACACAGTAGACGATAGTGAAAAGGGTGAGGTGAGAAAGAAACTACTATATTGATAACCAACATTCATAGTCTCCAACTGCATTCACAATAATTCTCTCTCTCTCTCTCTCTCTCTCTCTCTCTCTCTCTCTCTCTCTCTCTCTCTCTCTCTCTCTCTCTCTCTCTCTTCGTAGCCTTATACCTATTTCGTCACACCTATCTTTGCTTACACTTATAGACGTGTGTGTGTGTGTGTGTGTGTGTGTGTGTGTGTGTGTGTGTGTGTGTGTGTGTGTGTGTGTGTGTGTGTGTGTGTGTGTGTGTGTGTGTGTGTGTGTGTGTGTGTGTGTGTGTGTGTGTAATTCACCACCACCACGGTCGCCTGCTGGTCACCCAGCCAGTCTTCTCCATTACGGAGCGAGCTCAGAGCTCATAGACCGATCTTCGGGTAGGACTGAGACCACAACACACTCCACACACCGGGAAAGCGAGGTCACAACCCTTCGAGTTACATCCCGTACCTATTTACTGCTAGGTGAACAGGGGCTACGCATTAAGAGGCTTGCCCATTTGCCTCGCCGCTCCGGGACTCGAACCCGGCCCTCGAGATTGTGAGTCGAGCGTGTGTGTGTGTGTGTGTGTGTGTGTGTGTGTGTGTGTGTGTGTGTGTGTGTGTGTGTGTGTGTGTGTGTGTGTGCCATGATATCTTGTGCGTCAGTGCACTGATGATGATTATTATTATTGTTACTACCATTATTATCATTAGTGTTGTCGTTATACTGCTGTCATCGTCGTTATTGTCATTATTATTATTATTATTATTATTATTATTATTATTATTATTATTATTATTATTGTTTTCCTTATCATTGTTGTTGTTGTTTTTGTTCACGTTATTACTATTGATGTTTAAGAGGAGAGACTGCAGGAAAGTCAATCTGTTCATGTTTATCTTGAATCCTTCACTGGATCACCAAATATTGAGGGTGCATGTTATATGTCAGAGTGGCTTATTCATGGAGAGAGAGAGAGAGAGAGAGAGAGAGAGAGAGAGAGAGAGAGAGAGAGAGAGAGAGAGAGAGAGAGAGAGAGAGAGAGAGAGAGAGAATCGGTAAGAAATTGAGATTGGGGGGTGTACGTCCATAAAGATTATAGGAAATGAGGTGACGAAGGATGGCCGGGAATAGGATGGAAACTGTACACACACCAAAGGAAAAGCAAAGTCAACACAGAAAAACGAACAAAAATTATATAAATACAAAATAACAATAAATATAAATAAAACAAAAAATATCGACAACTTATCTTAAAAAAAAAAAAAAAAAATAGAACCTTAAGCAGAATATGGTATATAATTAAAAACAAAACAAAAACACAAGCAGAATTAATAAATGGAGAAAAAAAAAAGAGATGATGGCAAAAGAATACAATAAAAGGATGGATGGATAGATCTTGCATTAAGCGCCACAACAGCAAAGGGTCATCTGGCGCCGCTACAATATGGTAAAAAAACTAACAAAAAGCTATTAAAAACAACGAAATTAAAAGTAACTAAAAATACAATTAAAGGAACTACAATAAAAGGAGTTAACATTTATTCAATCGTACGAAAACTATGAAAAAAAGATAAACAATAAATGGTCTTCTCTGTGGATGACACTTACCAGACAGTTTCTACCTGTGGCTCACCTGGTCAAGACTCCATGAAATAATTTAGAATCACTTTATCTATCTCACCAGGAGCTAGACGGCTGGCGTTCACTTTGGCCTTCACTCCTTATTTATTAACATGTTAAAGGTACAGTCTCTCTGACTATTGATTTATCCTCTCTCTCTCTCTCTCTCTCTCTCTCTCTCTCTCTCTCTCTCTCTCTCTCTCTCTCTCTCTCTCTCTTTCTCTCTCTCCACCATCTCAGCCAGCACGAAGCGATGTCAATCTGTGCCTCACTCTCAGATAAATCCGGCACAGCTTCATCTGGCTGTCTCATTCCCTTCCCTTCGCTCCCTCCTCATCCCTTTTTCATACACCAGACTCCAATCCTCTTATTCAATATTACATTAATTGTCAAGGGGGACATACCAACACGCTACACACACACACATGCATACACCATCTCTCTCTCTCTCTCTCTCTCTAAATGAAGCCACATCATCTTTAAAAGTTTAGATTACAAGCTGAGAAGCATTTTTGGAGGCACCGTAAAGAAAAGGTAAGAGAGAGAGAGAGAGAGAGAGAGAGAGAGAGAGAGAGAGAGAGAGAGAGAGAGAGACGGTACAGTCGCCTGTAGAACCAGATGGTGCTCAGCACGGACCTGCACCTCTCCACCTCCCTGCACACCTTCAAGTGCCGAGCGAACGAGTGGCTCGCCGCCCAGCAGTAGCTGATACGTTATATCAAGGACTCATTCATTGTCTCTGTACCACATTATACAGTAACCATCATTATACTATTGTTTTTTGTAGACATAGCCATAGATAGCCCTACGCTCGTAATGACTAGGGAGAGAGAGTGTGTTTGAGTGTGTGTGTGTGTGTGTGTGTGTGTGTGTGTGTGTGTGTGTGTGTGTGTGTGTGTGTGTGTGTGTGTGTGTGTGTGTGTGTGTGTGTGTGTGTGTGTGTGTGTGTGTGTGTGTGTGTGTGTGTGTGTGTGTGTATGGGAAAGCGCAACGAGAAGGCAGGACAGAAAGAATAAGAGGAGGAAGAGGAGAAAGAGAAACGGAAGGAAAGAATAAGAAGAGAAGGAGAAAAGCGAGATAGAGACAGGGAGTGTGTGTACGAGACAAATAAAAGAAAGGGAAGATAAATAGGAGAGGAAAGAAAAAGATAAGAGTGTCAATTAAGAGAGGAAGTGAAATGGAGAGGAAAGTCGTGGGAGAAGAACGCAGGAATCAGTACGAGGAGAGGAGGAGGAGGAGGAGGAGGAGGAGGAGGGAGAAGAAGGAGAAGAAGGAGAAGAAGAAGAAGAAGAAGAAGAAGAAGAAGAAGAAGAAGAAGAAGAAGAAGAAGAAGAAGAAGAAGAAGAAGAAGAAGAAGAACGAGAACAAAAACAAGAACAAGAAGAAAAAATCAATAGCAACAATAACAACAACAACACGGTGATAATTATGACAAAGATGACAACAACAGCTCATAAGATTAAAAAAAAAAAAAGAGGAAGAAAAGCAGAACAATAAAAATGAGACACACAAAACACACACACACACACACACACACACACACACACACACACACACACACACACACACACACACGAATTATTGAAATATCGCGTGACATGAAAAAAAAAAATGAGCAAAAAAATATTACAAAAAAACTAAAATAAATGGTGAAGAAAAGAGAGAAATAACAATTCTGGCTTTAAATCACCTTTATTGCACAGGTGTCACACTAATGAGTTCACCACACCTGAGGAATCCACACCTGTCTAAAGTACACACGACTGTCCAAACCTTCCTTAATTAAGTTACCTGTGTTATTGAAGAGAGAGAGAGAGAGAGAGAGAGAGAGAGAGAGAGAGAGAGAGAGAGAGAGAGAGAGAGAGAGAGAGAGAGAGAGAGAGAGAGAGAGAGAGAGAGAGAGAGAGAGAGAGAGAGAGAGAGAGAGAGAAAAGACCTAATGTGTAGCGGAAATTAATTACAAAAAGAGAACAAAGATGGAAAAAGATGAAAGGTGTAGAAGGAGTAAAAAAATAAAAATAAAACAGACCAAACAGAGACGAGGAAATGTAACTCAGAATATCTGTGAAGATAATGATATGCAGAAGCCAAGGATAAGACAATGTAAGAAAGAAAGAAAACAGGAAACAGAGGATGAGAAAACAACATATATATTCTCTCTCTCTCTCTCTCTCTCTCTCTCTCTCTCTCTCTCTCTCTCTCTCTCTCTCTCTCTCTCTCTCTCAAAATATTCTTAAATTCAGTAAAATTTTATTATATTCTTGTGTGTGTGTGTCATTTCTCTCTCTCTCTCTCTCTCTCTCTCTCTCTCTCTCTCTCTCTGTGTGTGTGTGTGTGTGTGTGTGTGTGTGTGTGTGTGTGTGTGTGTGTGCTCTAGTTACCTCGTCAAGGGAAAAAGGGAGGAGGGAAGTTTCTTTGTTGTTACATAATCTCCTTTTTACTCGTTAAATAAAGAGCTTATACTCTTCCTACTCCTCCTCCTCTTCGCCCTTCTCCTTCTCCTCTTTTCTTCTCTTTCTTCTTTCTTTTTATTTTCTTGTTATATTTTCTTCTTTGTTGTCATGTAATCTTACTTTTACTCATGAAAGAGCTTATCTTAATCTTAGTCGTCGTTTTCTTCCTTCTTCTTATCCTTGTGTGTGTTTTTCATTAACATCATCCTCTACCACTCAGATTCACAAGTATGAGAAATTAACACCAGCACAACACCTTATGCGGAACACTGCAGTACCTTATCTCAACACCTTCGTCGAGGCGGTGGAGAAAAGAACACAGACATAAGTGACCAGAGAAAAATCGCATGCAATAATTTCGTGTGAGTTCCTTTAGGGCATCAGTTGCTATCATTTTTTGTAACACCACACGTTGTGTTTTCTTTTTATTACTATTATTCTTTACTACACATATCTTAACCTGTCCTTATGTAATGTGACAGATAAATCATCACCATTAATCTTTCTCCTATTAATAAACACATCTCCTTTCTATGTATTATCTCCCTAACTACCACCACCACTTTACCAAACCCAACCTCTCCATTCGTATATTCATCTCCCCTCACTATTCACTCCTCTACAACTGCAATCCTAGCTTATCTGCATTTACTTTTACTTCTCTTCGTTCTGCACTCACTCCCAACACACCCACACGTCCCCCGCTCGCTGCTCGGGGTTTCAAGCACGTCAGCGAAGGGAATAGCGGCACTAACTCTTGTGATATACGGAGTTACAGCTCGTTAGTCCCACCAGGTGAATATCCGCGGCTTAAAAATAAAACCAGTCAATGGATGTCATATTTATTTCGAAAGGGAGACAGCTGGGAAAAAAAAATGTCACCATGCACACGTCTATTTTTTTCCCACCCAAATAAAAAGTGTATAAAAAAAGGAAAACCAATGTGAAACGAAAAATTTCAAGTGAATAAAACCAGTGCATATAATCAGGGAGTAAAAATCAGTGTTTAAAAACTATGGAATGTGTGTGGCATTTATTTCGCAAAGGGGGGAGGACGAGTGAAAAATATAGCCACGATTTTTTTCTTGCGCAGTTCATTCTTTTCATATGTTCTGTAATGTATAGAATCACAATGCTTTGCTCTACCACTGGATGATCAAACATTTTAAGCGCTTACCTTGCCTAAAAATTGCGTACCACTTCTTGATGCTTTCCTGTCAGATTTTTTTGCGATTTTTTATGATAGACTCTTGTTATTGTTGTTGAAGATATTGTTCATGTTATTACAATCAATATTTACGAGGAGGGACTGCAGGAATGTCACTCTGTTCATGTTTGTTTTGAATCCTTCACTGGATCAACAAATGTGGAGGGTGCATGTGATATGTCAGATTGGCTTATTCATGCAGAGAGAGAGAGAGAGAGAGAGAGAGAGAGAGAGAGAGAGAGAGAGAGAGAGAGAGAGAGAGAGAGAGAGAGAGAGAGAGAGAGAGAGAGAGAGAGAGAGAGAGAGAGAGAGAGAGAGAGAGAGAGAGAGAGAGAGAGAGAGAATGTGTCCTCTGTCCTTGTTGTTTGAATTTTATTGGTTTCGCTGAGCTGAAATTAGTCATAAGCTTTTTCATTGTCATTAATTTGAAAGCCAGAACGTGTTTATATTTGAATCGTACTAATTTTTGTCTTTGTTTTCACCTTTTATTGCTTCGTTTCGTTTTAATTTCCCACCATAATATATTTTGAAGATTTAACACACGCCTTTGGAAGAGCTGTATAGTTGCTTTGATTTTTCGCTTCACGCATCGTTCACCTATTTATTTATCTATTTTTAATCATCGCGACACAATCAACGGAATGGCGACACGTGGCAGAAACAGAGAGCTTGCACTGTACACTCGCAACCTTCCATTTTTGCTTTATCTTCTCAATCTTACTTCCTTTCCTTTTAGTGTCACCCTTATCTAGTTTCCTTCATTCCTTCTACAACTCGTATCTTCTTTCTTTACCCGTCTGTCTGTTTGTCTGTCTGTCTCTCTCTCTCTCTCTCTCTCTCTCTCTCTCTCTCTCTCTCTCTCTCTCTCTCTCTCTCTTTCTTTTATTCCACTAATCCACGTATATTTTCTTTGTCTTTTGTGCTTACTTCAACATTCAAGAGAAAAAGTACCACACACACACACACACACACACACACACACACACACACACACACACACACACACACACACACACACACACACACACACACACGGGGAAGTCGAGGTCGAGGTCGAAGTCACAGTGAACGCAAGTCTTGGAGCACTTTGACACTTGCACATGCCACTTGACAATCAATATGACCTTCACCTACCCCCCTCCCTCCCCGAAACAACCCACCCATTCCTGCCCCTTCCACCCTATCTATCCCTTCCATCACATCTTCCCGCAACACCATTTCTTCCTCTCCATTAACCAAAACAAACCTCCTTTAATTTTCACTCTTGACATTCCAATCCCAAAATACATCCTTATACTTTCATTAATCCACATTTTATTTTTTTTTCTTAATATACCATCCACGTGTCTGTTTTCCACATCAACTCCACCACAAATACTTTTCCCACGTTTCTTTCCTTCCCTTATTTAAGTACTAAAACTCCACAAATCCACAGTTTTCAATCCACCTGCAGCAGCTCACCTTTCCTTCCACCTCCTTCCACCTGTCAACAGCGGGCAGCGACACGGTATCCACCCATTAGCACCAAAGAATGGAGGATGTGATGGATGGGCGGCCTGGGTGACACGCAGACGATGGGTGACGTGAAGGAAGGGGAAAAAAAATGACGAATGCTGACGGATGGATGCAAGAGAAAGAGAGAGAGAGAGAGAGAGAGAGAGAGAGAGAGAGAGAGAGAGAGAGAGAGAGAGAGAGAGAGAAGAAACAAGGGAAGACTGAAACTGAATCAAAGGGAGTAGGTGGATTATATGTTCCTGGAAAGAAAAATAATAAAAAAAGGACAAAATTCAACTGGAAGAAAACAAGAAAGAGTGAGGTTATGTCAGAAGGAAAAATAGAAAAAGGGTTAGAGGGAGAGATGATGTGAAAAGAAGATAAAATAAAAAAATACAAAACAGTGAATGAACGTGGAGTGTGGAATGAAAAGTACAGAAGAATACAAAGGGATACAAATAAATACAGGAAACAACCTCTTAAATTTTTTGCTAAGCTGATTTTGATATTCTAGACTAATACCAAGGCATGAGAAAGGAGAGAATAGTGGATGGAGGAAGAGGAGGAGGAGAAGGTGGGTAGGGAGAAAGAGGAAGACAACAGAGGAGAGAGACAAGGAAAAATACACGAATCGAAGGAGAAAATAAAAGACAATGTAAGAAGAAGAGGGAAAAGAAGAAGAGAAATATGAAGGAAAAAAAAAAAACAGATGGCGGAACAAGGAGGGAGGAGGGAGGAGATTGAAAATAAGGCCAGGGAGGAGTACTGGGAGAGAAGTAGTGAGGGGGAGAGAAATGGGAGAAAGAGGGAGAGAGTCACGAGTCCCTCACGTTCTGGCGAGGGATTTACCGTGAGTCACCATTTTTCATGTCACTTCATAACAACGGTGGACGGTGACTGAGATTTTCTGATTTTATTTTTCTTCTCATTTGTTTACTTCTTTTCAGTAGTCAGGCTTGCTTCTGCGTCAACGGGAAAGTGAGTACTGCAATATTTGAAGATTATCCTTTACTAAAATAGCTTATCTTTTTCTATCTCTTATTTTTACAATTATGCTGATTTTTGTTTCTCTGTTTTCTTACTTCATATTTGACCTGAATTTATCCTTTTCATGCACACACACACACACACACACACACACACACACACACACACACACACACACACACACACACACACACACACACACACACACACACACACACACACACACACACACACACACGAGCCTCCGGAAATAATACCACAGCGCAGCCAAAACACATAACAATACACACGCCCACTAACATACTAGAATACTAACCCATTGCAACACATAATGACACACACAACAGGTGAGAGAGAGAGAGAGAGAGAGAGAGAGAGAGAGAGAGAGAGAGAGAGAGAGAGAGAGAGAGAGAGAGAGAGAGAGAGAGAGAGAGAGAGAGAGAGAGAGAGAGAGAGAGAGTTAAGCAATAGTCTATCCTTAATGTATTATATCTTTGTTAAGTTGGCTGATTATTCATTTATTCATTTATTTATTATTTGGTCAAAAGTTACTCTAGTTTTCACACACACACACACACACACACACACACACACACACACACACACACACACACACACAAGAGATAGAATTCCAGGAACTGTAATTTCAAATCTGCTGTAATTTCAAATCTGCGCTGCTTTCACACTTTGTTAATTATGCATATTTATTGTTGTGGTGGTGGTAGTATTAGTGTTGGTATTAGTATCATTATTATTATTATTATTAGTAGTAGAGATAATAGTAGTAGTAGTAGTAGTAGTAGTAGTAGTAGTAGTAGTAGTAGTAGTAATAGTAGTAGTAGTAGTAGTAGTAGAAGCAGTAATTATAGAAAAAAACTAATGATAGCACTTTTATCAACACTATCCCTAAGAAAAATACAAATTATGACAACAACAGCACCAACAAACACAACAACAACAACAACAACAACAACAACAACAACAACAACAACAATAATAATAATAATAAAAAAAAATAATAAAAACAACAACAATAAGCTCCTTTCAAAAATCTCCACCCAGCATCCATCTTACACGCTGCGCCACATGCACGTCACTTAATACTTCTTCTGTCACCGCATGATATAAAACTGAGGAAAGCTGATGATGCAGAAGACTCATGCATCATTAGGGCGTGCTGTAAGGAAGGAGAGAGGAGGATGGAGAGAGAGAGAGAGAAGAGAGACGGAAAAAAAAAGAGAGGGAGAGAAGGAGGAAAAGGGAGAGCAAAGGAGGAAGGGAGACATATAAGGAGGAAAGAGGAAACGAAAAGAGACGAAACGGTTAAAGGAGAGGAGAGAATAGGGGACGAGGAGACGGAGGAGGAGGAGCAGGAGCAGGAGGGAAAGGAGGAGGAGGAGGAGGAGGAGGAGGAGGAGGAGGAGGAGGAGGAGGACGAGGAGAAGTCTGAGGCGGACGGGATGGAAAAGATCTTACGTAGTTTTATAAGAAAAAGAAGTAAAAAAATGTGGGAAAGATAAATGGAAGCAAATGAGTGTGGTGGAAATTACACACCTGAAAAGGAAATGAGCAAGGTGCGTCTCGCCGTGAGGCCTCGATCAGGGAGGCTGGCGGGGAACGGTGTGAAAAACGAGATTTAATTCCCGGCGAGTAAAGCATAATGAATAAATAATTGAATAAATAAACAAATAAATAAGTAAATGTATAAATAAACGTTTTAAATAAGTAAAAAAAAAAATTGTGTTTTAGAAAGAGAGCGGAAGAAAATTAAGCGTGATTTGGAATAGTGAATGAAGAAAATGGTGCTCTGATGAAGTAAGGAGCCACCAGTTTTAAGTGTTTTGAAAAAAAATACGGAAATAAAAACCAAGACTTAGACTAAAAGAAATCAATATATAAAAAAGTGTCAATAAGCACAAGCTTCGGAAATGACACCGACAAAAAGAAAAAAAAACATAAATAAAAAAAAATCACAAAAAAGATGACGTTTTAGAGAGCAATGCTTCAAAACAAGAGAAGCCACAGTTTTTCAAATATAGAAAGACAAAGATAAAAAAGTGTGAGGCTAAAAAAAAAAGAGTTAAAGAAGAGAAGGTCGGACGATATTTCAATGTATTTTTGAGAAGGAAAGGTAACAGATCTGAAAGAGGCAGGGATAAGCAAGCCTCTCCTGGAAGTGACTGTGCATCACACCTGTCATCTGTGCGGTGGAAACGTGACAAAAGGAGTAAAAACAGTTTCCTAACACGATTCCTAAATTTGCTATTTCACTTGATAATAAGGAAAGTGGGATTTCTTACACACACACACACACACACACACACACACACACACACACACACACAGAGAGAGAGAGAGAGAGAGAGAGAGAGAGAGAGAGAGAGAGAGAGAGAGAGAGAGAGAGAGAGAGAGAGAGAGAGAGAGAGAGAGAGAGAGAGAGAGAGAGAGAGAGAGAGAGAGAGAGAGAGAGAGAGAGAGAGAGAGAGAGAGAGAGAGAGAGAGAGAGAGAGAGAGAGAGAGAGAGAATTAATAATCATACCTTTTTGACTGTTTCTAATATTCTCGACAATCTTAAGTCCTGACACCACAAGCACTTACATATTTCACTCAAGAACAAACGAGTTAGACTTTTGAAGAAGTGAGAGGACAACGACCACCACCACCACCACAACACCACAAAGCAATAACAACTATTACAATTACAAAAACAAGACGTATTTTTTTAGGCACGAATACAGTCATACAAAAAAAAAAAAACTAAAATAAAAACAGAATATGTGAAGACCCAAGAAACAACGAAGGTGAGACTGCCGCTAAGATCATAACAGCGCGTGAAGTTCGATTATGCTCATTATTTTGATGGCACCAGCGCCTTCCATCCTCCACAACAGCGAATTAAAGGAGGGATTGGATTCTCCTCTCTTCCTCATCTAATTTGCCCTTCAGAGTTTGTATGCCGAGGAATCTATAACATTAATTCTCCTTCCTTTTATTTTGTAAGA
>NC_059302.1:29034918-29037418 GCF_017591435.1 Portunus trituberculatus
TATGTATTTCGTCCCTCTACTCCTGCCAGATGTATTGCACTCCATTGCTACACTCATAACGTATTATTGCCGACATAATCTAGAAGCTTCATGCATTATTATTATGGACATGCTTTACAAACCCTTCAATTTATTCATTACTTTAATAATATACCAAAGATCCCGAATATGATTTTGTTCTGCAAAAGGTGCAAAATGAAAGCCTTTGTTTTCTTGTGTGTGTTGTTAGTTGAATTCGACATGATCTTTTCTTGATGTAATTATTACTCATTTGATGATAAACAAATGCAGCAGAATTAGTCATTTTTCTTATTACCTTCACACTCCATTCAAAATTGACCTTACATAATTTATAAAAACAAATCTTTGAAAGACACAATAAAGTCCTGATTTAGAAAATAAGCGAAAATTTTATACATCTAGTAAACAAAATACTTTCCTTAGTATTTTAATAGAACTTTGCCTAATCAATAATACCTATTAGGATAGTGTATCATTTTTTTAGGTGGCAATATGAGAGTGACAAACAAGTGAATCATTCTGGAAATCAAGAAAACATTGCATCACCTGCCATTAGACTTAATGTTTACCTGATCATAAAAAAAGGTGTCAAGTAAACCTATTGTAATTAAATAATACGTTTAAACCAAAATTCAGTAAACATTAATAGCTACAAAACAGTATTAATACAGAAATAACAACAAATTATCTGAATCTGTGGCAAGCCAAGTGTATTTTAAGAGGTATAGCTCATGACAGTCACTTAGTTACCTTGACCACGTCCCTTGGTACAACCCCTATACCACTTACGGACTTCTACTCTCTCTTAATCTAAGTCTCCCGAAAGAAGCAAATTCAACAACTTCAGTTTCGTGTCGTAGGGAATATCCAGCTCACCCTCTGTGCCATTTTAGTAATTCTCCTTTGTAGTAATAGACCTTCATTCTATTTTGTAATTCTGAATAGACACGCCAAGCACGCTCTGAAGATAAACAACAAGTCTTGATTTCTGATCTTTCTTTCATCGTAACACACTGTTCTACCAACCACACCAATCACTCTAATCGATCATTTGTGTGTTTTCCCGCAGCTCTAGCCATGACAGGGAAGCATTCACCAGGCGATCTTAATCTAGTGGTTCTTGAGAATGGAGTTCAGAGTGGTTTGAAAGCTCCTCTGCAGGGATCACTCTTACTCCCGGGTATCTATCTATTGCTCACTTCGCTAATGGTCCTCGAGAGAAAAAAATCGGTCAAAAACTCATCATCCTTCACGTCTCCATCGCTTCATCGTGTTCGATACTAATACGCTTTCAGTATAAGCCTTCTTTCCTCATTCGCTCTTTTGCGGTCTTCTCTTCATCTTTTGTCATGCTCTTCTCTTCACCTCTTCTCTCTCTTCCCTTCTACACTACCTCTCTCTTCCCTTCTACACTACCTCTCTCTTCCCTTCTACACTGCCTCTTCTCTTCTCTTCCCTTCTACACCACCTCTTCTCTCTCTCTTCCCTTCTACACCACCTCTTCTCTCTCTCTTCCCTTCTACACTACCTCTTCTCTCAAACTCGCACACTTGCTTTCCTTTTGCGTGATAATCCCTCCTCCTTCTTCGTATTCTCTCGCTATTTTCTTCATCACTTTTTCTTTCAAGCTTACCTATCGACCTCTCTCTCTCTCTCTCTCTCTCTCTCTCTCTCTCTCTCTCTCTCTCTCTCACCTAGCCTAACACAACATTCAGGTTACTAGTCCACGCTTGGCAAAACTCGCAATAAAATCCAATAGTCTGTGCCGGGAAGGAATGCTGGGCGGTCAGGGAAAGAAGAAAGGAACCTCGGCAGCCGCAAATTCCTTGAACTCATTAACAAGGACGGAAAAAAAAGTAACTCCCGCACTCCCGCATAAGTATTCCCGGCGTGAATGGTTTCTTATTACTAGACAGACTACATGCAAATTCATCTCGCAGCAGAGTGAGGAGGGAAGGGGAAGGAGAAGAATGAGAGAACCGGACGAGGAAAGAACAGTGAGGCAGTAAGGAAGGAAGCAACGAAGGAAAGGAAGCGAGGGAAGGAAACGAGGAGGAAAGGGAGGAAGCTGCGGATGAAAAAAGGATAAAGAGGTTAGGAAGTATGGAGAAAAGATGGTAAGAGGAAGAGTGTTAAGGAAAAATCTGCGTTGTAGAAGAGATATATGGAATAGGGTGAGAAGAAAATGAGGAGGGAGGAGGAGGAGGAGGACGAAAATGAGAAGGAGGAGAAGGATGAAGAAAACATTGATCTGTTTGAAAACATACCAAGATAAGGATGGGGAATTAAACAGACAGAGGTCTAAAAGAGGAAGAAAGGCGCGAAACCAAGTGAAAAAATGAATAAGAAAATAAATAAAAGGGTATATGAAGAAAAGCGTGGCAGGAAATAGCAAACCACGAAGTGAATGAAAAGAAAAAAGCGATGAAACATAAAATCAATCGAGAAAACGAAGACGAAAGAGAGAAGAGGAGGAAGA
>NC_059302.1:29044918-29067418 GCF_017591435.1 Portunus trituberculatus
ATAAGTTATTAAGGTAAATAGTTGAGGATGTTGTGAGCTTTTCTCCGTGATCCAATTTTGTGAGATCAAAAGTGTATTGTGAAGGTAATGAATTACATACATTTTTAAGGCATCAATTTCTGCATTTCGTTTTACAAACAAGTATTAAGTAAAATCTATGTAAATACCAATTAAGTCATCTAATGTAGTTGATAGAGGTACTCACATTACGGAGAGCAGTGCTTATGCAATGCAAAAGAATATTACTTTTTTTATATTATCTGATTTAAACTTTTTACATAATAGTGAAAGATCTATATATTTTTCAAAACTTACCTATGAAGATTAAGAAATATGAATTAGTATTCTAATGCCTTATAAAAAAGCTAAGCATCTAGTCCACTCCCACCAAAATTTAGATGTAATAATGTTATTATTCCATAAATGATGAAGTTTTATTGTAATTATTTATTAAAATTCTCACCGAACACATGTACACGCACGCGTGTTCGCACACAGACACACACACACACACACACACACACACACACACACGCCCAGTAGCTCAGTGGTTAGAGCGTTGGCTTCACAAGCCAGAGGACCGGAGTTCGATTCCCCGGCCGGGTGGAGATATTTGGGTGTGTCTCCTTTCACGTGTAGCCCCTGTTCACCTAGCAGTGAGTAGGTACGGGATGTAAATCGAGGAGCCTATCCGAAGATCAGAAATAATGAGCTCTGAGCTCGTTCCGTAGGGTAACGTCTGGCTGTCTCGTCAGAGATTGCAGCAGATCAAACTGTGAAACACACACATATACTTAAAAAGAATGACGATAATGTTAATTAATATTGATAATAACGATAATAATAATGATAATGGTAATATTAATGACAATAATGATAATAATAATAACAATAATAATAATGATAATAATAATAATAAGGATAATACTAATAATAATAACGATAATAATAATAATAATGATAATAATAATAATGATAATAATAATAAAAATGATAATCTAAATGAAAATGTTAATAAAGATTATAATAATAGTGATCATATTTCCATTACCACTTACTACTATAATTGCAAAACTAATATCCCCATTGCCATCATCACTATTGTTATCATCACCACAATCTTCACCATCACCATTACTCCTTATGTAGCAGTAGTAAACAGTTGCAGAACGATCATACATAAATGTCTTCAATATAAATAGGAAAGTAACAATTACAATGTTGACTTAATACAGGTACGTGACTTATTTTCGTTTAGGTGAATGAAGACAAACTTTACCTGGAGATTACTTAATTGACCGCTGTGGTGCAGATAATGATGACCAGAAAACTTTGAAAATAGGGATTAAATTTCCTTTCTTTAAACACACACACACACACACACACACACACACACACACACACACACACACACACACACACACACACACACACACACACACACACACACACACGTCTCTTTCTAGCGTATATGAACATTCCTCAAGTAAAAATAGGTACAGGGAGGGTATCTGCATTCAGGGTCAATCAATTACCTTAACGTTGCACGAGATTGAAGTTTTCCAAGTGTGTTCTTCCTGCCGTGTTGTGGTGTGGGGACTCCTCTGAACCTTTGAAGGCTAATGACACCCGATACTTGCTATGAGAAACACATCGTCGCGACTTTACTCTAAGAAATATAACCAGAACCACCGACAGACTTACACTACTCGATCTTTTCACTCTGACGTCAGCAATGTTTTTTAATATCGCATTCTAAACCTGCACAAGTCCTTTTTATCATAGTTGAAACTCTGTCAAATCTCCTTCAAGCAAAATATCAAACTGATTGACGTAACGATTCTGTACAGCATCAGGACTTTGGTTGGAAGACAATCGTCATAATAAAAACTAAAAAGACTAGAAATAAAATCAGATTTAGTACTTACTCCTCTTTTTCTTCTTCCTTTTCTTCCTACTGCTATAGCTTTTAGTTTGCTCCTCCTCATCCTCCTCCTTCTCCTCTTTTTCCTTTTCCTCCTCCTCCTCCTCCTTCCTCCTCCACCTCCTTTTCCATTCACTACTTGCATTATAACTACAAATACTACTGCACCTGCTAACCCTACTCTCTTCCCACTACTACGTAATACTCTCTCTAGTTGCTATCATTGAGAAAACAATGTAAGGTTGCCTCTACGATTACGATGGCTTCTCCAACCCCTACGTTAAGCAGCGAATTTCAACGGGGCACCTGAGTGGCAAGGATGGCAGGTGCGAGTCACTAACTGGTGTCAGGTGTTGGTTAACTTCGGATCAAGTAACCCACGCGCCGCAGCTCAAATATAGACCCTAACAATTGACGCCCACTGGCTCAGCTACCACTGCAGCTGCCAGATATGCTCAGTAAATCAGCAGGTGACGGAGGACAGCTAGGTGACAGGTAACGTGGAAGGTGTAGTGATTTCATAGTGGAACTTGGTATACACTTGAAAAGTGCTAATGGTGAAAACACACAAACATAAACACAAACACACACACACACACACACACACACACACACACACACACACACACACACACACACACACACACACACACACACACTAAAAGGACACCCTGGGTTTCTTCCTAAGTAGTGTTGTCATAATGGTAACTGGAGATGTTTTGTATCCGTCCACTCCTGACACGGACACGCAAACACATTGCATTAAAACCTCCGCGAGCACAATGGCACAATAGCATCAAGTCTCGCAGACACAATAGTTAGCTCCCAGCATCTTCATTTTAAGAATAAGCCAATATGAGAAAGGTCTGTGTGAGTGAGACAGAATAAAGATATGAATAGAATATTTCTCCAGTAACAGAAGACAACTCATTAAAAAAAATGTTACCAGTGCGGTGATTTGAAAGAGCTCTATTTGATTAAGATGGAAAAAGAGGTATCATTGTTATGAGTATCCATGACAGAAGAAAATGAAAAGAAAAAAAATAGAAAAGGTAAAACGGCAGCAGTATTCTAGCGTCATCAAAGACCTTCAACACAACAGTACATCAAGCAGCTTTTATAAGGGCAATTGAACGATGACAAAACTTACTGGCTAATACAAATGATAAAACATAAACATTTCTGCAGCAAAAGGCCAGCACATATTCAACATATTCAGCAACTTTTTCAAAAATACGGACAATCTGACAAAGCTCCCAATGGCTGAGATGAAACAGAGACACAGGCTTTTTGTGGTGTCACTGAAGGAAGAATAACATCTGGGCAGAAACAAAAGTTAACACAATAGACGCACATTCATCAACTTAAGAAAAAAAAAAAACAATCTGTCAAAGCACTCTACGGCTGACGGTAAAAAAAAAGCTGATGCTGTATGGAACGTTAGGGAAGAAAAATTAGTCTTTATTTCTGCGCCAGCAAAGGTCATCATACACTCATACACCTGTAGCGAGGCACATGCGCCCTGCAGTCAAACCTCACCACCCTGTTACTCTTATAATATAGAAATATAATAGCAAGCTTTAAAAGTTGCCGTTCCACTCAGATGTTGCTTACATTCCCCATAAGTCAGTGCAGTGCATGAGGTATATCATGACGCGCCGCGGTGACTGGTGGCGCTCTGTGCTCTTCTGCGAAATATGTAACAAAATTCTTCAAAAGTTCATAATAAATATGACAGTTCTATTTGTTTATTCATTATTTGTTTGTTTTTTCGAGCATACTCGTGCTTCGCCCGGCGACTCCTTTCCTAGAATCGAAACAGTTAAGGACTCCTGACACACTTTGCATTCCTCTCCACACCACCCCTTAGTCTTCTTCCTCCCTCTCCCTCCACTGCTGTGTTAAGTCCTCTCTTCCCAGGAGTTCTCAAACTCTGTCCTCACAATACCGTCGCATCTACACCTATTACAAATTGAATGCAACTCAGTTCAATACAATCCATTGTTGGTATTCATAATTTATTTTCTTTTTCATCACTTTGAAATGAAATTATAATAGACATAAAGATAAAGAAAAGCTCAGCCATTGATATTTGCTGGCCGTTGGGTATGTGCATGCAAGGGATCATGCTGCCTTACATAAAGTTACTCAGATTAAAAGTTAACACACGCATATTCTTACCTGTAACACCGCAGCGTCCTCGTTCCGTTTTCTATCGCACCTTGATGGCAAGCAATACCTGCATGCATACACACACAAACATGAGACCCTTACAAGGGCGGAGAAAAAAAAAATCAATCCTTTCTCCTGGTGTGAAATTACAAGCTTATTTTAGTCCGCGCGATATTGAGTCCACGAGTGTCTGGGGGAAGGGCACGAGAATATATTGTTTTGGGGCTTCCTCAGCGCGACTACTGCCAGACGCACACACGCACACGGCACCGGGCGCCCTCCCACTGGCGGCACGGGAGTCAGAGTGAGGGAAGGCGGGGCGCGGCGGAGTAACCGGGAGGAGGGTCCACCAGCAACTGAGCGGCATGCGTGAGCCGCCCAGCCAGCCAAGCAGCCAGTCGACCCACGTCGTCCCTCCCTTCCTCCCTCCCTCCTTCACTCAGTTACTCACTCACATACACTAAACCCCCGATATCTCTCTCTCTCTCTCTCTCTCTCTCTCTCTCTCTCTCTCTCTCTCTCTCTCTCTCTCTCTCTCTCTCTCTCTCTCTCTCTCTCTCTCTCTCTCTCTCTCTCTCTCTCTCTCTCTCTCTCTCTCTCTCTCTCTCTCTCTCTCTCTCTCTCTCTCGTAAATGCCTATACCTTTTGTTTATGAATATGATAGCAGAGAAATGGAATGTCAGATCATAGAAAGACATAGGATCACTGAATGTGTGCGCGCAAGTGCACACACACACACACACACACACACACACACACACACACACACAAACACTCCAGGTCACTAGCACAGCCAAGTCCGACGTCATAGTGCATAATGAAAAGGGTCGCGCCGCCATCCGCACGCTGCCCGCCCTCCACGGTTCCCTCCCATGCCCTCCCTGTGGATCTCAACCCGATAAAAGTGCGATTGATA
The DNA here is from genome assembly GCF_017591435.1 of Portunus trituberculatus. Lineage (NCBI taxonomy): Eukaryota > Metazoa > Arthropoda > Malacostraca > Decapoda > Portunidae > Portunus > Portunus trituberculatus. The sequence continues at coordinate 29,049,931 of NC_059302.1, forward strand.
TAATATTCATCGGTCTCTACAGACTGAAAGGTGACTCGAGCAGAACACTCTTGTTATTTGTATTCAGAAAGTTCTTGTTTCCACTTCCTCCTCTTGCACTCACCGTCTTCACCATCACTTGAGCTCTTCTTCATCCGTCTCATTGGCCTTTTCGCGTATCGTAACTTACCCGCCAGCTGTGTCCCGTTTCCCATACTGCCAAACACCTGACGCCGCCGGAGCGCTATTGGAAGGCTTAGGATGGGAGTGGAAAGGCCGCCTGGGGTGACAACTTCAAGGCACGCGATGATGAACTGCTTTATGGTTGTCGAATGTTAGGTGTTTAAATAGCAGACTTCGCGTTGTCGCTACTGGTACTTTTATCGATGATTGCGGTGTTGGTGGTAATGTTTTTTTTTTCCTTTTTTTTTGTTTGCTAATGACTTCGTTGGTACTGGCTATGTCGTTCATAGTGGTAGCCATGTTGGTGTTATTGATAGTACAATACACTACAAATGATTCTATTATTCCTACATTTTCTTTCTACATTAACACCATCACCATCAGCCCTCGTTCATCACCACCAACACCATCACTATCATTACTAATGCTCTAGTACTATGATATAACCTCCACTGAAAGCTTTACATTCATGCTTCATAAAAAATAACAGTATATTTGATTCAGTGTTATAAATGGCATGTTCTTTAGCATTCAAAGACTCATATTAAGAAACTGACAACACTCTGGAATGTTGAATTTTCTTAATCAATACTCAGTGCACATAAAAACTGTGTAAGTACTCGGATGTTAAAAAATCTTCCTTTTGTTCATAAAAAAAACTAGAGGAGAAACACTTCCTTCTCACTGTGTACGTCAAAAACCACAAAAACAAGGTACCGTTACTGCCTGAATTATGAAGACCCACCTCGATAAATAACACTTGTGCTTTCTTGTATTTACGTGTGCAGGTGTCGTCATCTACGTGCCGTTTCCTTCACTCCCAGCGCGCTAATCAATGCCAATACAATATTCCCGGAAGGAGCAAACACTCGAAACCTGATGCCCACTTTGTACCGGAAATCGTTACCAAGCATACACGGAAATTAGAGGCGCGACACATTCATAAGCAAAGTCTATGGTGTAGTTTACCCGTGTTTCACTAATTCAAGTCATATTTACGTGCCGCCCAAACACGAATATTCACACTCCAGTACAGCGTCTCGTCTCACCATCCCGCAGTATTTTGCACGTAATTCGAAAGGGAGAAATGAATGCCAATCCGATGAGAATGTTATTGGACACTCTAACAAAAACTCTGGGCTTGAAAGCTTAAATCATGAGAAGTTTGAAATATTTTTGATATCTACATTTACGTCTCTCTCTCTCTCTCTCTCTCTCTCTCTCTCTCTCTCTCTCTCTCTCTCTCTCTCTCTCTCTCTCTCTCTCTCTCTCTCTCTCTCTCTCTCTCTCTCTCTCTCTCTCTCTCTCTCTCTCTCTCTCTCTCTCTCTCTCTCTCTCTCTCTCTCTCTCTCTCTAGAAGGATGAATTATGTATATTAAGAGTATACTAAGTACTAATGACAAGCTTGGGAATAGTTACAAATAAATTTTCATCAATAGAAAAATGCAGAGTCGAGCAGGAGCGAATCTTAGCTGAGTGACTTACGAGTACTGTGTCGCTTATATTGTTACTATTGCACCTTTACTTTCTAATCGAGTTTTAATGGTGATAGTTATGGGAGGTTACTGTTACCGCTAATGATTGCAGTGGTGATGGCGCTCCTGCAGCATTTAAGCGCAATTATTACGGACCCAGTTGTTGTTGTTGGTGGTGGTGGTGGTGGTGTTTAGAGAATGCCTTTGTGGTGTCATTGGTGAATAACTGGTGGTGATACTGCTTGTGGAGGTGACTAACATGGTCGATTGTAATAGTAGTGGTAATGCTAGTAGTGGTGGCATTGCTGGTGTTGTCACTGGTGTTGTTGATGGTGCTGTTGTTGTCAATGGTGGTGGTGGTGGTAGTAGTGATGGTGGTAGCGGTGGTGGTGGTGGTCGATAAGGGCGTTCCCTGGGCTTCTAACTTCTCAATGTATAATGCAAGACAGACGCTGTGCTTCTACTGTTCTACCTTGGCTTGCTGGTGCGACTGCCATGCAAAAAGAGAGAGAGAGAGAGAGAGAGAGAGAGAGAGAGAGAGAGAGAGAGAGAGAGAGAGAGAGAGAGAGAGAGAGAGAGAGAGAGAGAGAGAGAGAGAGAGAGAGAGAGAGAGAGAGAGAGAGAGAGAGAGAGAGAGAGAGAGAGAGAGAGAAGAGAAGAGAGAGAAGAGAAGAGAAGAGAAGAGAAGATAAGAGAAGAGAAAAGAAGAGAGGAGAAGACAGGAAAAACAAGGGAAAACAAGAGAAGAGAAAGAAAGAACAGGACACAACAGAAGAGAAGAGAACAGAAAAGGAAAAGACAAAAGAGGAACGAAAAGAAAAGACAAAAGAAAAGGAGAGAAAGAAAGAAGAGAAAAAAAAGGAGACGAGTAAGGGAAACCAAAAAATAGAAGGAGAAAGAGGGGAAAGAGAGAGAGACAGAGAGAGATAAAAAAAAGAAAAAAACAAAGTAAAAAAGAAGATAAGAAAAAAATAGAAAAACACCCCAAAAACAAGAAAAAGACATTAAAGACACGAGGAAAAAAAAACACACTAGACAAGACAAGACAAAAAAAAAAAAAGAGGACCCTGAAAAGAAAGACAAAAATCACATCAACACTTGCATTTCCCTACAAACACCCCACAAATCCCAACACACCCTTGACACACTTTCCTATAATCCCTACATGCACGACCACCACCGCCACAACCACCACCATCACCAGAATCATCGGCAGGGGGCAAAATGCTGGTACAGGGAGCTGCGGCTGAGATCTTACTGTTAAACTTGGACCATTGGAGGACTCGTGGCTACCATCAGAGGGACGCGAGAATCCTTTGATCTGCTCGAATAACCTGATTCCAGCCACTGTCAACGAGCAGGGAGAGAGAGAGAGAGAGAGAGAGAGAGAGAGAGAGAGAGAGAGAGAGAGAGAGAGAGAGAGAGAGAGAGAGAGAGAGAGAGAGAGAGAGAGAGAGAGAGAGAGAGAGAGAGAGAGAGATATTTGCCTTCTTTCCTGTACAAGTTGCCACGTCCATTAAATCATTTTGTGTCGTGAACGATTTTTCTCTCTCTCTCTCTCTCTCTCTCTCTCTCTCTCTCTCTCTCTCTCTCTCTCTCTCTGTCTGTCTACAGGTCAATTCGTTCTCATCTCACAAAATTGGCTCTTATCGGAAGCATTTTCCTCTCTCGATGAAATTCTCTCTTATCTATAAAAGCAACCACACTATTATTCGTTATCAAAGAACCCTTCCCTTCTTACATCGCACGGTACACTCATATCAAATATCATCAATCTCTCTCTCTCTCTCTCTCTCTCTCTCTCTCTCTCTCTCTCTCTCTCTCCGCTTTGTTTGTTCGTCTGTCCGAAACTCGGAATGACTCAATTAATCCTCGTGATTCTAAAGTCTCGGGTATTTATGTGCGCACTTTCCATCCCTTTAAACAAACTGCACTCACGGATTCATTTAGCGCCTGAATGCAAGTGTATATTGTGCAACTTTCACTCCACATGCATCACTCCCAACACTGAGGAATTTGACGTAACAGATGACAGGATGTGGTTGGAATGTGGTGGTGTCGCGTGGTGTGACTTGTGACGAGGGTGTGGCGCTGCGGTTGTGGTGGAATGTGAGGATGTGGTGAGAAAGGGAAAGGAGAGGATTGAACGCGTGGGAAAAGAAAAGGGAAGGGGGGAATAGAATCATGTACCTTGCTTTTGTTTGGATTTTTCCCTGAAGGACGGAAAGGAAAGCGAGTGAGAGAGGCAAGAGGAAGGAAGAAAGGAAGGAAGGGTTTCAAGGAGAGGACAGATTGCGATAGTATTCTTTCTTAGGGGTGTAGTGCGGATTGGAAGTCATGTGTGCGGAGCGTGGGAGAGGGTGAGTCAGTGAGAGTGAGAATGGAGTGTGTTTGTAGCGAGAAAAGCACAGCTGTGTCCCAGTGTTCCACAAAGGTACATATTGATCTAGTACTGAGGTGAAGAGAATGGGTAGACTGTAAGGTTCTCTCTCTCTCTCTCTCTCTCTCTCTCTCTCGCCCTTGACTTTTGAATGCCATTATGGTCACCTTCCTATTCTTTCTTTAAATTAAGTTCTTTCTTTTATCAATGAACTGTTTAAATCTTTCTCTTCCTCTCTCTCTCTCTCTCTCTCTCTCTCTCTCTGCTTTGGCGTGGGGGCGGGCAGGGAGTCACTGACAAGGCAGCCACAAGTCACTAGTGTCAAATACTTGTCGCAGCTCCCTCAGTCCGCGCTCCAATTAGTACGGTCAGCTGATTCCAAACCCTCGGGACAAACATTACTATTTCCCTCATTACAAACGAGAACAATGAGGAAAACCCAAAACACAGGCGTGGATTCGTACGATTTGTGAAAGATAATTCGTACCTACACACTGGTCAGAGCCATAAAGTGTAGAAGCGCTACATAATTCCCTGGATATTATCATGAATCTGCTTTGGTTCTCGGTTGGCAATTCAAGCGAAATATTATTGCAGCGCTCGCCTGAATGAGCTGCAATTGATCTCAACTCACCGACTGACGCTCCTGACCTTTGTTGGCCGAGTCTGGTGGCGAGGGACGAGTAGGGAGGAGGAGGAGGAGGAGGAGGAGGAGGGAGGAGGAGGAGGAGGAGGAGGAGGAGGAGAAGGAGGAGGAGGAGAAGGATGGGGACGGATAGAAAGAAGAGGAACAGGAGGAAGGGAAGTTTTACCAAAGGGACGATTTAGAGAGAGAGAGAGAGAGAGAGAGAGAGAGAGAGAGAGAGAGAGAGAGAGAGAGAGAGAGAGAGAGAGAGAGAGAGAGAGAGAGAGAGAGAGAGAGAGAGAGAGAGAGAGAGAGAGAGAGAGAGAGAGAGAGAGAGAGAGAGAGAGAGAGAGAGAGAGAGAGAGAGAGAGAGAGACAAGGAGAGACTAATGTTGTGAGGCGACGTGTCTGGAGGGAGCAAAGGGAGGGAATGTAGGGTGAAAAATCGCTGGGGGCCTGTAATGTGGTGTGTGTGTGTGTGTGTGTGTGTGTGTGTGTGTGTGTGTGTGTGTGTGTGTGTGTGTGTGTGTGTGTGTGTGTGTGTGTGTGTGTGTGTGTGTGTGTGTGTGTGTGTGTGTGTGTGTGTGTGTGTGTGTGAATGAGATATTAAAGAGCAGGTGTAGATAAGAAAAGTGTGGATGTGACGTCAATGTGAGGTTGTGGAAAGTGAGAAGTTAAGGTGAGGTAGAGGAGAGAGAGGCACTCAAGAGAATTATGTGCGTGCGTGTTCGTGTGCGTGTGCGTTTGTTTGTGTGTGTGCGTGTGTGTGTGGATGGGTGTTGATTAATGGAAAGCGGATTCAGGCACTGGAAATATTAGAGAGGAATAAATAAGTAAACGGTAAAGCGAAGTGTTAGCGGGGAGTGGTGGAGGGAAGCAGGGATGAGAGAAGGTGTTAAAGTAAAAGGTGTTGCTCGGGCATTAGAGGTGAGCAGGTAAAAATGAGACTTTGTGACGTGATCTGCTTCTCACACACTCGCCCTGCCAAACACCGCCTCGCGTTCATTGACTTTGTAAGAAGATTCCCCGTTCCTGGCTCGTTAAGTGCTGCTAAAATGGAAAAAAAAGATAATAATAATAATAAAAAAGAGATATTAAAAATAATAACAATAATAATAACAATAATAATAATAAAAATAATAATAACAATAATGGTAGATGGTATATACTTTTAATAATAATAAAAAAACTAACATAAACAATAACATCAACAACTACCATCAAAACAATGAAAAAGAGAAATTGTATCCATAATCATAACAATAAAACAAAATCAACAATAATAATAATAACAATAATAATAATAATAATAATAATAATAATAATAATAATAATAATAATAATAATAATAATAATAATAATAATAATAACAATAATAACAATAATAATGATGTATCTAATCGACTTTTTTTCCATTAAATACGTGTTACTGTCATCATCATCATCATCATCACCATCATCATCATAATAATAATCATCATCATCATCAGTAAAATGTTCATTATCGTAACAATTATTAATAAACACCAGCTCTTTGCAACTATTTATAAAAACGACAAGACGTTTATCCCATTCTTTTGGCTAACTCTCTAAGACCTGCTCGGGACTGGCATTTAAGTGGGCCTTTGTTTTTTAGTAATGGACACACTTTTTCGAAGGGGTTCGTGGTGGATATTTCTGTTTTTTTTTGTACAATATTTCTATAGCAAAAATTTACTAATGAGTCTTTTTTTTAATAATTAACATGGATTTTTTGTTTCATGTGAGTGATAGAGGAAATAATTGGTGATGGTACGTTTGGGGCAATATAACGTAATAAAAGTGATGACTGGTAGCTCGTTCTCTCTCTCTCTCTCTCTCTCTCTCTCTCTCTCAGGAGGCCTATACTTTTTCTACTGCGACGTTCCCTTTCCTAGAGTTCCCCATTAACTCTCGTCTCCCTCTCTGCATGCCTCGGCTTTCTCTCTCTCTCTCTCTCTCTCTCTCTCTCTCTCTCTCTCTCTCTCTCTCTCTCTCTCTCTCTCTCTCTCTCTCTCTCTCTCTCTCTCTCTCTCTCTCTCTCTCTCTCTCTCTCTCTCTCTCTCTCTCTCTCTCTCTCTCTCTCTCTCTCTCTCTCTCTCTCTCTCTCTCTCTCTCTCTCTCTCTCTCTCTCTCTCTCTCTCTCTCTCTCTCTCTCTCTCTCTCTCTCTCTCTCTCTCTCTCTCTCTCTCTCTCTCTCTCTCTCTCTCTCTCTCTCTCTCTCTCTCTCTCTCTCTCTCTCTCTCTCTCTCTCTCTCTCTCTCTCTCTCTCTCTCTCTCTCTCTCTCTCTCTCTCTCTCTCTTCCAGTAACATTTTTATTTATTTTCCTTTGCTTTCCATTTCTCCTATTGACTTTTTATTTGTGTTTTTCTATTTTTCTCTAACTTTCTCTCTCTTCCACCTCATTCGTCTTTTTCCAACCCAGCACCTCATTAATTCCTCCTTCTCTATTGTACTTCCACGTTCCTCTTTCCTCGTAATTTTCTCGCATCACAACACCCGCCTCTGTACACACACTTTATTGGGTTCATAACTATCCTTGTGTTGGCGCCTTGTCGCTCCTCATTAACTCCCCACCTACGCACACCAGCACATCTTCTCACCCTCTCCTCTTTTAATACTTTTTCTTTGGTATTTAATGAAGTTCCTGGTTTTTAATGCTTCACCCCTGTTTTCAGTCGTATAATTGATGATAGTAGAATGTTGAATAATTTGTAGGTTATATTTTTTTTAAAGCTTCCGAGGGTTTTTTGAGGCAGGATACGTGATGTGAAGATAAGTGACGGAGCTAAATTGATTGGCTATTTACCTTTTTATTTTGTCGACATTCGTGTATTGCGTTCTAATATCTTGCTTCTCTTATCGTAGCATCTATCGTGTTTCAATATCTTCTCATTCCAAACGTGCCTTTTTTTTTCTTATATATTTACATCTTAAACTTCAACTCAACACTTTTTTTTTGTATAGTTATTTCATTTTTTTTACGTCACCATCTTTCTCTCTCTGTCTCTCTCTCTCTCTCTCTCTCTCTCTCTCTCTCTCTCTCTCTCTCTCTCTCTCTCTCTCTCTCTCTCTCTCTCTCTCTCTCTCTCTCTCTCTCTCTCTCTCTCTCTCTCTCTCTCTCTCTCTCTCTCTCATAATATGCACCTCAGTTCTTTGATCTTCCTTCTTTCCTCTTATCAACTTGCATCATCATTCTCACACCATCACACCAGCTCACCTATGCACCCCTCTACCTTGTCAACTCTCGAATTTCTCTCCCTTTTTGTTTCCGCTACCACTTTGCATCAACATCTTCATGTCTTCTCTCGTATGCACCTCAAACACTGCACACTCACATATATTCTTCTGATGCCACCTCATATCAGCTTCAGTAACGTCCTCACTCCTCACTCACTCGCCTCCCATCACTCTTCACTAGTGCCGTCTCCTCCATTGGTCTTCCCTTGGGTGGTGCGAGAGTTCTGCGTGTTGAAGCTGAGTATCGCCACCATGAACGTGAGATCTACCACCACCACCACCACCACCTACAAGAACATCAACTATAATAACAGTAGCATAAAATAATAAATTAAACTGAGTAAATTATATAAATGGAAATAAAACAGCAAAAAAACAAGAAATACAACAACTTTCCGATGACTGGATATTCATTAGGCATCGAGAGAGAGAGAGAGAGAGAGAGAGAGAGAGAGAGAGAGAGAGAGAGAGAGAGAGAGAGAGAGAGAGAGAGAGAGAGAGAGAGAGAGAGAGAGAGAGAGAGAGAGAGAGAGAGAGAGAGAGAGAGAGAGAGAGAGAGAGAGAGAGAGAGAGACGGTATGGCTAATAAAGAGCGGGAAGTGAATCAAACGCAATTAAATAAAGATAAAGGAAGAGGAAAAGTGACGAGGCCATTAAATTGTCCTTTTCCATTTCCTTTTCACTAACAACTACTACCTTTCAAACCAGGTCATAGAGAGAGAGAGAGAGAGAGAGAGAGAGAGAGAGAGAGAGAGAGAGAGAGAGAGAGAGAGAGAGAGAGAGAGAGAGAGAGAGAGAGAGAGAGAGAGAGAGAGAGAGAGAGAGAGAGAGAGAGAGAGAGAGAGACGAGAGGCAGCACGTAATATTTTCCACCCAGCTGCCTCCGTATGGACTGCACACCACCACTTTTTTGCCCTCCCTTTTCCATTTTCCCTTGCTTCCATTCATGTCCACGCTCTGGGAAATGAAAACTGAGGGTGACGAATGACAGCACGGCATGAAAGCTAAACAACTGCCAATAAAAAACACATTCCTAAGGGAGTCTTTATATCACGGTGGCATTACTGGCGTGTGGAATATGTTATGGTTGCATTGCTCTTGTTGACCACACAGGTGAGAGGGCTAATTAGTATATAGCAGGTAACAGTCTCACAGGTTAGGTTAGAGGAAGATAAAGAGGGGAGGGGAGGATAAGGAGGAGGAGGAGGAGGAAAAGAAGAAGGAGGAGGAGGAGGAGGAGGAGGAGGAGGAGGAGGAGGACGACGACTAAAGATGAGATATAGATATGGATGGATAAGAAAAAAATATATAATCTCTCTCTCTCTCTCTCTCTCTCTCTCTGAGTGTGTGAATGTGTGTGTGTGTGTGTGTGTGTGTGTGTGTGTGTGTGTGTGTGTGTGTGTGTGTGTGTGTGTGTGTGTGTGTGTGTGTGTGTGTAAAAGTGCACAGGGAGTTCCTGTTTTCTATTTGATGGTAAGACAACACACACACACACACACACACACACACACACACACACACACACACACACACACACACACACACACACACACGTCATTATACACAATTAATCATTTGTTATCATGAACTGTTATTTCATTAATTATTTGCACAGACAGAAGTCACCCCTCACCTTTTAGCGCCTGGGAGGGGAGATGAAGGAAATGGATGTGGGTGGAGAGGAGAGGGGAGAGGGGAGAGCGTTGTAGGTAGAAGATCAAAGTGCACTATAGAACACAGCGATGGGGAGAGAGTTAGAGGGTAACGGAGGATTGCCGATGGGATGGCAGATACCTGGGTTGTGGAATGCTCGGGGAGAAAAGACAGCAGGGCGGTAGGAGTCACAGAAGAAGAAATCAGTGTTATTATAGTGATGAGGTGATGAAGGGTACACTTAAAGAGGTACAAATGATGATTAAAGGTGAAGATGAGATTCTTAAAGGTGGCAAAAGAGCAAGGGAACACATGTGGGATTAGTGGAATTTGATGCAAGGACAGAGAAAGTGATTTAAGAGTATGGGAGTAGATCCAACAGGTAGAAAAGGTAAAGGAAGGTAAGTTTAGTAGAGAAATGGAAAAGAAGGCAAAAGAAAAACAGGGATAGCTTCGAAACATATAGAAAAATGAGGAAAGTAAAAAAAAAACCATGTAAGGAAACGAGAGCGAATTAAGGACTTGAAAGAGGCAAAGAAGTAAATACAACAGAACAAAGGAGTACATAAATATACACCGAATAAAGAAAAACACCATATGCGATAAACATTACAAAAAGGAAGATAGTGAGAGAAAAAAAAAGAATATAGAAGCAACATCCATCGAGAGAGAGAGAGAGAGAGAGAGAGAGAGAGAGAGAGAGAGAGAGAGAGAGAGAGAGAGAGAGAGAGAGAGAGAGAGAGAGAGAGAGAGAGAGAGAGAGAGAGAGAGAGAGAGAGAGAGAGAGAGAGAGAGAGAGAGAGAGAGAGAGAGAGAGAGAGACCCCTACTGCACAATAGCGAACTTGCAATAAGATCAAAGAGTAGCATGCCAGACACAAAAAGATTCGAACTTGAGCTGACCATGTGGAGTGGACCCTGTGGCTTTTCTCCGACACTATTGATTTGTAGCCAAGGAGGAGAATAAAACTTTGGCCTTTGCGGACGAATGCACATCGAGCTGGCTGAAGGCTGAAGGCAGGAGGAGAGGCGTGTCTTTCTCCTCTTGTTCAATCTTTCATGCTACACTTTCCTGACTTTGTGTTCCTTTCAAGAATCACGTATCAGCTATTTTCTTTCTAAAATGGACGAAGCGCTGAAAAATCGTAGGAAAAGTCGAGATAAAGAGACTTGTTCCACTAAAAAATCAAAATACTACAAGAAATGATGAAAATATAGACATAAAGGTGATAAAACACAACATATGCATAACAGTCAAGTAAAATGTCACATGGAAGGATAATGTAGCGTGAGTTAGTGTTATGGTGCAATATATGGTGCATGGCTTTTGTTTCTTCCAATAATCAGTACAATGGTGATTCATTTTTGGGGGAGTGAAGTTTTATGTTGGTGATCCACTCTACTTTACGTCATTCCGTCTCACAGTTTGATGGAACAATGACCTGCCGCACTCTCGCCCCTCTACAGGCCGTGGTGATGAGGGAGATTTACAAGGACATTCATTGTTCACTACATCATGAAAAGATGGCTTTTGTCTCGCCTTTTTGTCTCCCCTTCTCCACTCACACCCTTACTCCCTGACGTCACCAGCGCCACCACAACACTTCCGAACCAAACACCAGAGATCCGACAATGAACACTCGAACATCGATGATAAACACTTGACAACCGATCATGGATACTTGTGAACTGATGACGAACACCCAATAACCAATGATGAACACCTCTATGCCGGTAATAAACATCTGTGTATCGATAATAGACACTTGTAACTAAATAATGGACGTCTGCGAGGTAATTAGGAACGCTAATGAAACAATGGTTGTGTGTACTGGACATTCTAACCGTGGATTAGAAGGAACTTGCCATTGGACCAAATCAATATAATATACAAGTGATGTTTTCGTTAATTTTTTTGTACTTTAGTTGTAAATATAATGGTTTTTACTCTTTATATATGTACATACAAGTCTTCTAAAGCTCAATGACACTACATTGATACTAACTGTAATGTAAGATGAAGAGAAAATCCACGAAAACGACAACTGTAATTTTTTTCTTTCTTTTTACGCTTCGAATTACATTTTTTAAAGACAATTAAAGTAAGAATTACACACACACACACACACACACACACACACACACACACACACACACACACACACACACACACACACACACACACACACACACACACACAAGCGAAATCAAGACTGCCTCGAAAAAAAAAATCCCACACAAAAAATTGCCACTCAACTTATTCTTATTTTCCTTCTAAAACAAATTCGAAAGACGTGTGAAGGTCGAAGAATTTCCCAGACTAAATGAAGAGTGAGAGAGTTAAGTGACAGCGGCCGCGCACCTGACTGCCTGATTGCGCTGGTGAGGTGGAAGGTCTATTTGCTGGTAAAAGACGAGTGTTTGTGTCTGGTTTGTGGTGACGACGAGTATTTCACGCCACTCATCAATTAGGAGAAAGGAGTGTTGGTGACGAATATCTGACGTATGGAATGAAACGCAATACTAGTCATTACTGTATAATTGTTTTTTTTTTTTTGCCTGTAGGTTTACAAATGCATGTATGAAAAAGAATAAATGTAGAAACGAATAAAAAAAAGCACAAACAGAAGCGTATTGGAATGAAAACGCCATGAAAAAGTACAGCTGCCAAGAGGGATATTTTAAAAGCCAAGCCGATACCAAGCCGAGAACCAACCCAACCGAACTACCCTTAGAATAAAAAAATAAAAAAGATACGGCGAAAAAACTGTGGCGTGCCGCATATGGATCAAACGGAGTGAGGGGAAAAAGAAGGAAACTCTCGCATCCAACCACAAACGGCGTGAGGGAAATAGAGAGGGAGGGAGAGAGAGTGAGAGAGAGAGGAGGACCAGACTAGTTGTGCGTGGCAGAAACCAGGAATGTTGAGGCGAACTGACGGCGGCGCTGCAGTGGTGGCTGGGAGGAGTGAGGGAGGGACTGGCTGGCCTGGTGGTTGGGGGACGGGGGAATGGACGGTGGTCTTGTGGGGGGATTATATCGGACCGCAGTGTGGCAGAGATGTTTAAGCTCACCTCATCCCTCCCAGACACTAATTGCCACTCTAATTATCAGGCCAAAAATTACTCCTGTCACGATGGTCACGAAGGATTTCCAAAACGGTGCTGGAGTTCCGACTGACCTTCACCTATCCTACGTCCCACTCCACCACTGCCGCTACAACCACCACCACTACCACCACACGGCTCCATCAACCACAACCTTAACATTATCCTTACGTCCCACTCCACCACTGCCGCTACAACCACCACTACCACCACACATCTCCATCAACCACAACTTTACCATTATTTACAAAACCTCATGCAATATCAGTCTACTAATCCCCAATCATTAGCCTCACCACTCTTCATTACCTGTACAGTTCACTAGATACCAACGTCCACTCCAGTCCTTTCCTGCTATTCCTCTCACTACTCGTAACTTCTCTGCTACCTGTAAATCCTTCTTATACAAGCCACCTGGTACCTGTGGAGTAAGCATTTTTCACTTAGATCCTACCTGTAAATGTCCCTTCCATAATTCATAAAGTCTCCTCTATTCTATCTTCTGTCTATTAAGTTTCACTCTATATGTAAGACGCCCATTTGCTATTTTTACAATCTGTAGCATTATTTCCACCAAACGATCCTGGTTTAGTTTTGATATTCTTACTAAATAAAGCCTCACCTAGTTCGTCTTACCACCATCCACTCCATCTAACGTCTTTTACTTCTATCTGTCCATCATCGTTTTAACCTCAACCTGATACCTTCACTTTCCTTTCCTTTACCTCCCTTAATGCTCTCCATCAGCCAGACGGTTACCACATACCTGCTCTATTTTTGACAGTAATACTTCAGTCCACATACCCATCATCAGTTCAGTGCCTTTGCTGATTTACGGTAGATCATCGATGCCAACCAGACCCCCTTGTTCCGGTCCTCAATTTCTCAATGCTAATAATTCCATGATTATTCCTGCACATTACCGCCACTGCAGCATTCACCATTCAGCATTCACAGTGCAAAACCCTCCCATGATAATACCACTCATATTACCATCACCACAGCTGCAAATAATCAGCATTAAGCATCTCATCCTCACTCCTCTTCCATTCACCAAAACTCACCACCACTATCACCACCATTAAAATCTTTTAACACTCACACACACACACAAAAAAAAAAAAAAAAAAAGAAATTTATGCACATGATCCTAGCCTTTTATCCACCACCAACACCACCACTTCCACCTCTACTACCACCACGTAACCAATTCCCTAACCACCACCTATTTAGAGCTTACCCTCTTGCGCATCTCATCCTACCCCCTGTCCACATTCACGTTTTTCATACTGCATCAAAAGGTAATACTCAACACACACGCATTTTTCCTCGTCTCCCTCTGTATGTGCATTCTTTCATTCTATTCTACGGTATTGAAGTCTGGCTGAGAGAGACAAAAACACAGTAAAACGTAGAAGGCAAAGTTTGGTTCCCCACATTTCTCTCACACCTCTCACTTTCCCTGTAACTCTCACTTCATGGCCTACTGTTAGAGAGAGAGAGAGAGAGAGAGAGAGAGAGAGAGAGAGAGAGAGAGAGAGAGAGAGAGAGAGAGAGAGAGAGAGAGAGAGAGAGAGAGAGAGAGAGAGAGAGAGAGAGAGAGAGAGAGAGAGAGAGAGAGAGAGAGAGAGAGAGAGAGAGAGAGAGAGAGAGAGAGAGAGAGAGAGAGAAGAGAAAGGAAGGAAGGAAGGGAAGGAGGGAACGGAAAAGAAGAAGAGAAGAGAACAAGATAGGAGCAGAGAGCAGAAAAAAGAAAGAGAGAGAGAAGAAAGAACAAAGGCTAGGAAAGCAAAAGAGAAGAGAAAGAGAAGAAAGAACAAAGGCTAGGAAAGCAAAACAGAAGAGAAACACAGACACAGAAAGGAACCGTACATATTTTAAGTGTACGTGAAATAAACACACACACACACACACACACACACACACACACGTCTGGCTGTCTCACACACTGCACACACACACACACACACACACACACACACACACACACACACACACACACACACACACACACACACACACACACACACACATGGTATAAATAAAAAAAAACAACAACAGAAACTCAAATAACATCCATGAACACAATAAAAAAAGACAAAGAAAAACAAACATAAATGAAATCAACAATAACGAACACACACACACACACACACCTGCACCGTACTCCTCCAAACAGGTAAGAGCACATCTACCTGCTCCTTGTCGCGTCTCCCACACACCTGTCACACACCTGCTAGCCACCGGACCCGCCCCGTCAAGCTAGTAGAGACAATCAATACGAGGCAGGAGTAGGTCAGGCTCCCTCCGGTGGCTCTTGGATGACTTTCACAATGAAATCTCGAGCGAGGGAACTCTTGAGTTAGTGTGAGGGGGTGTTGGGGAGAAGGAGGTGAGGTGGGGAAGGGGGTGACGCGGGGAGGGATGATAGGGGAAAGGGGGTGAGGGGAAAGAGGAAGTGAAGGGTGAATGGGTGTAGTGGTGGTGGATGCATAGGGAGTGTGAGGGAAGGTTGAAATATGTAGTTAAAAATTGTGTGTGTGTGTGTGTGTGTGTGTGTGTGTGTGTGTGTGTGTGTGTGTGTGTGTCATAAGCATTTTTCGTCGATTGTCATTACTATTACTATCATTATCATCATTATCATTTCCAACACCATCATCAATGCTAGTCATATTATTGCTGTTTTCATGGTTGTTATTGGTGATAATTTTACTGTGACTATCTTTTCCTTTTATTACTAATATTCCTCCTCTTCTTCCTCCTTCTCTTCTTTCTCCTCCTGCTCTTCCTCTTCTTACCTCTCCTCCTCCTCCTCCTCCTCCTCCAACTATTACTATTACTACTACTACTACTACAACTACAACTACTACTACAACTACTACTACTACTACTACTACTACTACTACTACTACTACTACTACTACTACTGCTATTACTTGTCTGTACTAATAGTGAGGTGGGAGTAAGTGATTCACGTATTGTAAAGGTTAATGGAATATATAAAGGTTAGGTTATTAAATCTTTGATGAGTACAGACACCGACAAGGAAAATATGAAATAAAAAAACGATAGGTAGATAAATAAATGAGTAAACAATGAAACAAACGTACGAATGAATAATATTTTTCACTGAATTCCATGAGTAACAAGAGTTGAAAATTAAAGCGAGGAATTAATCGCTCATGAAACAACACTGATTTAAATTATCGCTATGGAAATGACATAAACACTCATGCTGGGCCAACATCCTTTTTTTTCTCTCTCTCTCTTTTGTGAGATGCTCTGCCACGCCACGCCACCCATCACGACACAGCGTACGTTCTTCTGTAATAAAACTCGACCCATTCCGTATTCTGTAAAAGCGCTGAATAAAATATATGTGTGGGTTTCAGAAGCAATGTCTTCACCCTGGTCTCTTTGTACAGAAGGCAAAAATAGCTTATCTCTTTTTGAAATAATGTTTTTGGCTCGATAGAGCTGGCCTTGAACACACACACACACACACACACACACACACACACACACACACACACACACACACACACACACACACGTGCAGACAGTAATAGAGAGAGAGAGAGAGAGAGAGAGAGAGAGAGAGAGAGAGAGAGAGAGAGACTCACTATTTTCAGCAGCGAGCAATGCGTCATATTCGCCTCAAAAGCTCTTCCTTCACTCCGGCCAATTTTTGAACTCTGCAACAATCCTTCAAGTTTTATTTTTCATTCCAGCTGCAAGTTTTCTTTTTTTTTTCCACTTAGTCCTTCAACCGACGAACTTTTATTGCATCACTATGTTTTTTCTCCATTACGTGTGTCAACCAGCAGACAATTCCTTCTTTTTTTTTATCATATACTCCTTTTTTCAACACCCGAACACTTTGCAAATAAATAGATGAATAAATCCACCTGGGGACCAAAAACACGAAAACTGGACTTGTTTTTGGAAATGAAACAGGGATTAATTGCTCGAAGTTTCCTTTTTTTCAGTGTTGTTGTCAGTATTGCGTAGGACGGATGGACGACGAAGCGCAGGAAAAGAGAGAAGGGAGAGAGGAAGGGAAGGGAAGGGAGGAGAGAATAAAGAGTGGAGAGAGAGAGAGAGAGAGAGAGAGAGAGAGAGAAGAGTGAGTGGAAATTTTCTTTTTCTCTCCCTCTGTGTAAACTTTTCTATCTCTCTCTCTCCCGTCTTTTTGTTTATTCTATTTTTTTAAGCTTCCGGATATATGTTTTCTCTTTCACTCTTACATCTCTGCTCTCTCTCTCTCTCTCTCTCTCTCTCTCTCTCTCTCTCTCTCTCTCTCTCTCTGACCAAAACATCACAACAATAACACAACTACAAAAAACAATAATATCCAATGCAGTAAAAATAATGGCAAGAATAAATATAATAAGGATACGCAGAGAAAGTCCTGCCTTAAAAGTCTCTGCTGAATTAATCAAGTTCATATTTTTAGGAGGAATGTATATTTCTCAAAGAAGGAGCCACGTTCCTTAATAAAGAAACGAATGTGGAGAGCCTGAGGGCGCCTGGCCGGGAGAGAGTGAGTGGAGACAGTGAGGGGAGAGGTGGGCGATAGATAGTGAAGAGTGATGACGAGTGATGAAAAGAGTGAACAAATGGTCTTGAATGTGTGTGGTTGATGGTGAGCTCGGAGAAAGTAAGGGAAGGTTGGAAACATATAGTGAAAAGCATACAATGATGATGAAAGTAGTAAATAGCGATAGATAGTAAAGATTGATAAATAATGATGAAAATAATGAACCAATGGTCTTGAAAGTGTGTGCTTGGAAGTGAACTGGGTAATATATAGTGAAAAGGGATGCAA